>NC_134715.1:51737500-51967500 GCF_049634645.1 Pelodiscus sinensis | reverse complement strand
AATTCCACTCCTGGCAGTACACACTGATGTGACTGTAACTCCCCCCCTCCACCCCCAACCACCACCACCACCAAATAAGTGGATTCTAGTCCTGTCAAGTATACACATGAGGAAGAAAACAAAATCTCCAGGTTATGCTCTTTCCGGTATGCAAGATCTTATTTCTATAGCGTTGACTCCTGTTCCCGTTTAACTCTAAAGGGTATCCAGGAAACAGTCGACCCCAAGTTCTGCCTGCGCTCTTCACCGCTAAGAGTGACATTTCGCTTCACACTCAGTGTCTTTGTGTTTAGCTCCGATGTCTGCCCGTTATAAAGAACGACCTGGCACCGTTTTGTCCGCAGACGTCGCTGTCATAGTCATTGCTTTGACAAACCAGAGCCGCGCACATGGTGGGAAACTCTCCACGTGGAGCTACGTGGGGTTTGAGTCAAATCTACAGTTATGCTTATTGCCTTCTAGATTTGAAAGGAATGACTGTGCTCATGAGCCGAGAGGTAACGTTGAGTACTTACTTACCCCTGTTCCGGGGGGGATCCAGCTTTACAAACCGCAAGCTTATTCTCGCTGGGCGAACAGAAGAAGGGACTTTCCCTCACAACCCGCCTCCGCAAGGTAGCTCTACCAAACATTATACATGCAGTGCCTGCAGTTACAAGTAGCGTGGGGAAGTCGGTAACGTTATACAAGGGAGGAAAACCAAGCAATGTATTCTGCAGACAAGCGACTAGCAGTGGACTAATTAAAAAGTGTTTGAACTAAAATATTTGGGCTAGAGAGAAGCAAGTGAGCTCTTCCGTAGATCCTTGGTGGTGCATTTTTATAAGTTTTCATTTTAATTTAAACATTTGAACTTTAAATGGCAACACACACACACACACACACACGCTGTACTTTTGCAACTTAGCAGAAACCAGAGGTGCTTCTTTTCCTTTTTCCCCTCCTCCCCCCGCGTTCCCCCGCATTAAGGTGTCTTGGCATGTTTCTTCAAAGTGTTGAGAAAGTTGGCTGCCAAACTCCCTAGACCAAATGGCGAGCCAGTGTTGTCATGCGAGAAGGCTTGTCGCTGATTGTTTTTAAAAAGTCCAGAGGTGCCGAAGTACGTGGAGTAAATAAACAATTTCACTTTAAAAAACGAGTGTACCCCCGCCTCAACTCATGACCTGTTTGTTTCGTAGGTTGAGTCATTTGCATATAGGCAAAAGGAGGGATGTAATGGCTTTCATTAGTTGGCTTCAATAGTTATATCTGTAGGAGTTTTCTTTACAGATTCCCTAGCCTAAGGCCCCTTAATGTGTCTCCGTAGTTTTAGACTAGCCAGGTACAATCACTGTCTAGCACTGAGGGCTTGATCCCACATTCACTGTAGTCAGGGTCAAAACTCCCGGTGGTTTCAGTGGTGCAGGATAGGGTCCGTAGGCAGTCACTTACCTCCATTGGCACTTCTCGAGTGTTGGAAACAGGCTGGATTTAGCTCCTGTTCGGGGCAATCTGGGGGAAAGAAGTTCTGCCTCGTTTTCTGGTACTAGGAATCATTCATGAAATGTTTCCTAGCTGCTGCCTGTTTCTGCTGTGGTGTGATTTTGATCACGCTAGATGTTGCGTCCTTCTTAACCCATTTGCCAACGTTGTACCGGGTTTAATACGAGCACACAGCACTCCCTGCATTCACACTTCTTCACTTCCTTCTCTGGGATTATAAATGCTCGGAGACATTGGTTTAGTCATGTGGTGCCAAAAGAACGAGACTAATGTGTGACCAGATAAGGAAGAGCGAAGCCATATGCCTAGGGTTAGGTAAAGTTGATTGTGTTGTGCGCTACGTTCATAAATAGATTTCTTGGGATTGTAGACCTGGAATGCCTAATAATTGAGTTAAGATTTTTAAAGAACTCATTTGCAGGTCCAAGGCAAGGGCATTACTATATGACAGCTTTTTAAAAAAGAATATAGAGTAAATGTATTTCTTCCTTATCATTCATAGATAGATAGATGGATAGATAGATAGAAAGATGGATGTAGAATCGCATTCCCCGTGTATGTCTGAAGTCTATTGTTATTTGATTCAAATGCAGAATAATACCTATGTATACTTTCTGTAAAATATGTTGCGTGTCGCTGCTTGAATGGGGATGTCCTTTTGCTACCCACAGAAAGTTTTAAATCTAAACTAGGCTGGGAAGGAAAATGTGCTATTTTCATGTATTTCTATAATATATTTTAATGTAATTATAACATTAAAAGTATTTCCCCAGTACATTCACTCTACACCAGCATATTGCTTCTGTAGTAATGAAATAATATAAAGGGAACGGTGCAAGGAGCACACATTCTTTAGAAAATGCAATATTCTAATCACTTTAAGAAATCGGAGTGTATTAGATTAAACGTCGTTTAAATAGAGTTCATCCCAAAATGCACAGCCCAGAACGTTTCCCCATTGTATCTAACCGACTGTGGGTCGGGATTTATTTAAAGAAACATTGCCTCCACGTTCAACTCCAGCAGGAGAGATGATAAAGTACGGCTGCATAAGGGCACCTGTTCTCCAACATGTGACAGCTAGAGTAATGGGTCTAGCCCCCAGAAAATAACAGAGCTGCGGAGGACGTGCGGGAGGCGTTATTTACGCAACCACATTAATATCATACCTGAGTTCCTTCCTCAGACAAAACTCGCATTAAAGTGAGTGGGCGATCTGGCCAATGGTACGTTCTGATGCCTGAAGAGCGTTTGTGCTGCATTATGTAAAGTCAATGGAAAGAGTCATAACTCCAGTCATCTGAAGAAGTGGTCTGTGCCCACGAAAGCTCATGATACCATCTACATGTTTTGTTAGTCTATAAAGTGCTACCAGACCATGTATTGTATTTAATGGTGCGGGATCCGTCTGCGTGACTCTCTCGCCACACCTGCCCACGCAGTCCTTGAAACTTTGGTGCATTACATCAAACCAGCCTAAATGGGGAAGTTTACATGGAATGAAAACTGCTGTTGCTGCTTTGCACAAGCTAGAGACGCGCGTTCAGGGCGCATGAACACCACCAGTCAGATGAAGAAGAGCACTGCTCACTCTCCCTCCCCTTCTCCCTCCCCCCCCCCCCCCCCGATTTTTGAACAGGATGAATAAAATTTGCAGAAAGTGAAACCTAGAAGGGAAACGATCTGTTCATTTGTGCCTCTCCGCCGTTCTTATCTTCAAAAGCACTTTACCTTTCCTGTGCAAGCTCAGGGCAGGTTTCTTGTCTGCAAATATTGTTGTTGCGCTCACAGGCTGGGAAGTCACCAAGTTAGAATAAAACAACGTTAGAGGATGCCTGAGTAGTTTCTCAAGACTGTGATAGTGGCATGAGAATCTCCTGGAGAGGTATTTAAAGACGACACCTTTAAGGAAGAGGCACATGGAGACACCTCCACGCCATCTCCCCCGACAGAATGTTCTGTAAACTTTGCAAAATGTTGCTTTGGAAGCGTTTAAGGGAGCAGAGAGCAGATTAACTTGCAGTCCTCTTTCCCTTTCCTCCCGCCCCCGAATCTGAAAGCCTCACGTAGCTTGGGATTTTTTTAAAGAATAATTTATGGGTCCAGTCCTCAAGAGCATTTCCTTGGAGCAAATGGTGGAACCATATTAGAATTTAAATAGACACGATTATTAAAATACAATGGACTAAAAAAACCTACTAATTTCTTGGTGACTGATTTTCACGGAGTCTCTAGGAAGGAGTTTTAAATGCCAAACTGATAGCCCCCCTTGTTAGCCAGCACAAATGTTTTTGACGTGGCTCTGTCTGGTTTATGCACCACCTCGATGGGCTGCTATTTTTCAGCAGTGGATAGTTTGTGATTTGTTGGGGGAAGGTAGAGAGGATTTGCTGTGATGAACGCTCCTGCGTCTAGCAAAGGGTGGGGAGGCCCCCGTTCATTCCCCCACGTTTCAGATACTTTATTTTTATCTAATCTACAGCCCTTTGCTCTGGCTCTTACTGCCAGGAATACGCGTCCGATCAAGAACACAAACAGAACTGACAATTTGTACTCACCTAAAGCTCGGGGAGTATTTGAAAAATGAAGTTATAGACCGCAAGCAGGGCGTTTGCCTTTGCTTTCACATCCCAGCCTCATCGATTTGTTCCTGAGAAACGCTGCGCAGTCTTATAGCAGCTACAGCCAATTAATATTGCATTAACCCTATTTTTAAAAAGCCAAAAAAAAACCCCACGAATACTGCACCCTATCAAAGCCATCTATTATTAACGCAAATGTAATTGGAGACCTGAGAGATATGCGCGTGTTATGGAGCAATGGAGAAAAACACAACCGTGACAGTGTTCCAGAAAGGCAGGGAAGCCGAGGGTATCTAATATTTAATTTCGGGTCTGTGGTTTTCTAATTCGAGATTAAAAGCAGTCACGTCTTTGAAGCCAGACACTTGGTGTAAATGTACAGTTAAAATATTCCATTCCATAGTCCCCAGACAGAGCTCTGCTAGTCCCAGGCTTCATTAAATTTTAATTATCATCCCAACTGGAGCAAGGAAAGAGGAAAAAGACTGTCCACCTAATTGCAATTGATAAAAAGAAGCTTCCCCTCCCCCCCTTACACGAAGAGCCTTTTCTTGTATATGTGTAAACCTCATATAAGGACATATAAGCTACTCTACATATGCATTGGCTGTCTAGAAAGATCCTCCTGGAATACAAAATGGAAAGGGATGGTGACTGAGGAAAAAAATGACATCCTCTCTCGGCGAGATCTGGCGAAAGATCAACAGAAGAGACAACGCGCCTCTAATTAGGATTCCACAGTTAAGAGATGAAAGCTTATTGTCTCAAAAACAAAGCACACGGATTCCTTGAATCTTTCGCAGTCCGGGTAGCCCCTTTATTTTGCAGTAAGAAAAGAGAATGGCTCTTTCTTTGTGGCTTTATTACGTTTGTTGGTGCTTAGATTTCTTGCTTCCTGCCTCATTCCTCTTCGTTTGTTATTAATCTGCATGCGTGGGACACTCATTCGGAATTGCTCTAATTGCAGATTTTTTTCTTAATTTTGGGAACCAGAAATTTCTCCAGGCAGTAAAAGGTAAAAAAAAATAAAAATAAAATAAAACTCAAAGCGTTTGCTTTCTAAGCAGCTTCCTATTATCACATCGCCACTTAATTTTATTTCCATTCTGTACAAGTTAAATGAAAGACCGGCTCACAGGGGAGCTGCCATGTGCCTACAGACTAGGGATGTCAAGCAGAGAGAGACTCACTGGGCAAAGTTAATTTCAATTCCCGAGGAGGATTTCACATTCCAGCTCGCTCTGACCCACAGTAATTAGCTGAGCTAACTAATGATTACTTACTTATTCCTTGTAATTATCTGGATTTAATAATTCGCTGTGTAATTTATTAATTCGCCCATAATAGCCTTTAAGTGAATGGCTCATTTAAGAGGGCAAAGCGGAAGTTCAGAAACATGTAATGCACACGCCTATTGACAAATTCTGCCCTTCTGGTGATTTCAATTATTCGATTCTTCTTACTGTGGAATAGCTCAGTGGCAGCGTGGACCATTTTGTTTATTTATGTATGTAGGCAGTAGCTGTTCTCGTTCTCCCTTTCTTTTTTAAGACACATGGGGACCTCACAGAGCAATCTTTAGTTCCCCTCCCCTCCTAGAGACACAAACATTATTAAAGCAACTTCAGAGTCATCAATACTTCCATCACACTGAGAAACATGCACTTCATTGGAAAACCCGAAGCAAATGTTGCTTTATTGAACGCCAATTAAAAGAGGCGGAGGAAGATATTTAGGTTAGGCAAATAAGAGGATTGCTTTGTTTTGTTTAGCAAAGAAATATACATGTCCTTGAATAGAAATTTAAAGGGAAGAAATCACATTTTACAGTTTTATTTCAGGTTGAAATTATGCTACTAAAATGAGTCGTTTTGCTTACACAATGTAAAAGCCGTTTGCAAGATTGCTTTTATTCATTGCACTATTGCGTATGTTTAACTCGTCAAAATGCATTTTTCCTTCTTTAGGAAATTCAAAATAACTACTTCGCACTTTCAGATCTCCACAATTTTAAATCAGTCGCTTAGTGCATTTCAATTTAAAAAGCAAAAACCGAAACACCGGGATTACCAAACTAGAGAATTACAAACTTCCAAGAGATTTATTTCAAAAATATGGAACTAGCTAGCAAAGAGATATTGAGATGAAAGATTCTAACCTTGAAGTATTGATAGTGAATCAAGACTGTGGTTTGTCCGTTAGTTGACAATCCTCTTCCACCACCATTCTCTCTCCCCCTCCCCCCGTTTGTTATCACTGTGGTGTGGAACCGAAAAATATGAAATGTTATCAATAGGACCCACAACTGTAGCGATTACTCTTTAAAGAAAAGTGAGAAAGTGAAGGAAGTGAGGTCTGAAACCTATTATTCTTCTCTTTCGCCGTCTCTGTGGTATACATAGCTCTAAAATATCAATCTATATAACTGGAGTTTCAGAACATTTCAGAAACTGAGCCATGCGATACCGATTGATTTGATTGGTACGCCAATGATATACAGTAATACCAGGCTATCAGTTATCACTCTCGACCTGTTCCGGCTATTTTAAAGCAGAGTATCTATATAATCATTGAAGAGATAAACGAATATGTAACAATAATATATAGATTACATACTTTTTTCCTGTTTGGTGTTGGATTTCTTTGTCTCTTATGAACTCCAAAGAATCTGTTCGTAGTCAAATTACATTTTTCTAATTAACAAACATTGCATCAAGTGGAAACAATAGGCTATTAAACAGGAAGCGAATCCAGATCTTTAAATTATGTTGGTGTCACTTTCAAAGCTATTTAAAAGCATCTGTTTATCTAATCTATTTATCATTACTTTAAATCATAAAACCTTCAAGAACTGAGCAAAAAGAGATTCACTGGCGTGCTGGAAAAGAAAAAGCAAATTCTGAGGGGAAAATGTTGCTATTGTAACTTACTGGAGTCATTTTAACAATATGTGGTATTAACTCTTGACTATATCAATTCCCAGTGCAGCACTCTAGGCTAATCAATACTCTGCCATATCTGTAAAGCAAGGACGATTATTTTTATTCAGAAGATTAATTATTTTCTTTTTATATTTAGCTGCCTCCCCTGACTTCAGGTTTTGTAATTTGTTATAAAAATATTATTTGTGAGATTTCATATGGAGATTCCCATCATCCGCTCCCCATTAACGCTACATGGAAAGATTTGTCGAGAGTGAAGTAATATTTCATTTAATTTGCTGAGTCCCTAAAGCAAGAAGCTTCCCCTCCTCCCCTCTCTCTACGTCCCCTCTCCCCCCGCCCCCCTCTCTGGGTCTCTCTGCTGTCTTTCTGGGCCTCAGAAGGCAGACGCCGACGGAGGGCCGGAGAGAGCCAAGGAGCTCTGTCCTTGGTGCTGAACGCCAAGCCGCCGTGAGGCGCCCAGCCTACGAAGCAGCGCAGCCATAACATAAAGGTGAGTGAGGGAAAGGGTTTGTATTTCAGCGCTCTCCTCTTTTACACTAATACGCGTCACCCAGATTCTTTATGTGCACACCGCTCCTTTTCACAGCCCATCCCACGCGGCGAGGAATGGCCTGCTACTTGCAAAGAGACTTTCTTCTACCGTCGCTGTTGGTTTGGTGCATCCTTTGCTCCCTTTATTAGCAAAAGAACAGCCCATAAGCCTCAATCCCTACATTTGAAATGCGGAACGCCAATGTTATCGCCCCATCACCCTCCTTATTCAAATTACTCTCCTTCAAAGAGCGCGACTCCATGGGCAACAATGTTGTCAATCCACACCTCCTATCTGACACAGACCTTTCTAGGTGCTTATATTAGTTCTCTGTAGTACAAGAAAGCAGACTTCCGGAGGGTATTTCTATATAGCACCTTGGAATTATCTTTTCATCCCGTGACATGTACATCTGTCCTGCTAAACACGAAACGCTCTTGGTCCAGGGCAATTAGTGCCTGCCTCTCAGATGAACTCTATCTACAGACCATAGCTTCCCCCCTCTCCCAGCTGGTCTCTCGTGCGTTTGAAACTTCTTGTGCATGTCCCCGTGGCAGATGTTATAGAGATGAAAATGAGTACACGCGGCTGCGTGTAAACGCATTTCGCCCTGCTAATCCACACTGCTAATTTTAAAGTATTTCTGTTCCTACGTGGACGCTTCCTCTTGCCTTTGTAACAGGTAAAACCGATCTGTACTAGCCAATAAGCAAATGCCATAATGGCGCCATAGTTTAATCTCCACTTCAGACTTTTTTGGTCCAGAAAAAAATGCCGTAGGGAATGTCTGTACGTAAGTAGGCAACCCCTTCGTGTGTGTGTGTGTGTGTGTGTGTGTGTGTGTGTGTGTGTGTGATGATGATGATGATTATGTTGATGATTGTGTACAGGGTACTGCGGCCCTGGCGCTGAGCTCCTGGGACCCAGCCTACACTCGTCATCACTCCCAGAGCACAGCTAAGAAGACAGGCTAATTGAATAGCCATTTCCAGGCCTCCCCAGCTTCCTTTCCGCCATCCTTGCTTAGTAAACACTGCCGTGCATTTAGCAAACTATTTATCAAGCTATGGCTGGCCACACAGAAGCTCTGTGATGCTGCTTGGGAAGGAACAGTCAGCACCTTCTTGCTGACCAACGGAGTATATACAGGTATATTCTAACGGCTGACAGGTTACCCCTCTCTACTTCCTCCCCCCGCAAAAAAAAACCCTCAGGTAATGAGTTCACCTTCCATTGATAAATAACAGATCAGACCTATACAGATAATCCAGCTCCCACCCGGCCGGAAAGGAAGAGCTGGTAGGAGCTGTAAACCATTACAAAAGGTCAAAATAGTCCTCCCATTTCAATGTTAAAATATGAGATGTGGAAGCAATTTCAATCCAGTTGCAGACTTTTAATTAAAAAAAAACAGAAAACATATTTTCCCAATAAAATGTTAAAATCTTTTTTAATGAAAGACATTTCAACAACATTTTTAAATAACTTAATACATTACTGTAATAAATAAACCTTCTATTAACAAAACCAACAAAATTTATCATTTACAGAACTTAAGACTTCAAATAGTCTCAAATAGAACAGCAATACAGCGAAATCTGTAAGAATATATCTATATGTGCGTCAATTCGAATGAAGTATTTACAATACATATAGGTATCAGAATTCAAGTACCTTTCATCTTTCCCTCAAAAGAATTGTACCAAATAATGTGAATTTACAAGAGTGCACGCTCTTTCTCTCCCTCTCTCTCTAAATTAAATTTGGCTTTTCTACAAACAAACCTTCAACAAAGAATCACCTCAACGTAAAAGTATTACAGTTAAGGGAAATAAAAAGCTAGCAGGTCAGAACACAGTTGTGATATAGCTTAGAAAACTTGAAGGACAAATATTGTGATGAAAACAAACCCGGAAACAACAAAATGCCACACTGTCACCGATTCAGTCACTTCTCTTCTCGCTTTAGAAGTGTGTGGTGGAGACAATATGGGAATCCCCATTAAATATGTAACGCAGTAAACAAATACCTGGGACAGTGAATCAATCTGCACAAATAATGCAGGACATCTATTATAGAGTGCCAACGCCTTATGAATAAGAATACTTGCCAGATAAATATCTTAGTTTCAGGTGACAATTTACAGATGGCCAAAAGGGATTTTGTATAAGAAGGAAAAAGCTAAAGATAATAAATTCTATCAACACAAAATATTTGATTTTCACTATCCATACTTGTTTTTACTTTTATCAAGACTTAGATTAAAGAAGTGTAATTAATTAGAATGAACAGCGAATGAAGTTGCTGGAGAGAAAAAATTAATAATTTACAAGGGGCTGTTTGGCAGTAATCTAATAATAGCATTTAAAGATCAGTGAACACAGCAGGATCAGTTCTTTCCCTAAGCATTATAACTTCAGCGAAGGAAAAGAGAATAACCACAGTAAAAATATATATATTTATAATACGTAGTGTAAATGCAGAAAAACCTGCCATCTTTTTTTAAAATCAAAATACTTTTGAGATGTCTCTCAAATCATGGTATAAGCCTCAACTCTAGATTAAAGTTTCCGTTTCGAGTCAATTTATTTTCTGAAAAATAGTTGCAAAGTGTACTTTTAAATTTGAACACATGTGATGTCTTTAAGAATAAAAACAAATCTTACTTGATACGTCTTCGGTCCTTTAAAAAGAATTTCTTATCTGCCTTCAAAAAATCAGTCTCTCTTTGATACTGAATCATTCTGAAGAAGCAGCGGTTTTCTCCAACGGGAACTTCCCTAAACTTGACGGTTTACTTTTTGTTTGACAGTCTCTGTGTTCTCTTTACTTGTCTGTCTTTTTATCTGTCTCTCTGTCTCTCTTACTATAGAGAAATATTAAAGTGTGTCTTGTTGCCGATTTTATTTTAAAAAAACTCCCCCAGACTTTTAAATCCCAGCGGAATATTTCATTCGTTTCTGTTTCTGTCTCTGATTACAGAACCAGACCCGGACCACGTTCTTCTTGAGGTCCAGTTTCTCTGCGATGGCCGCTATTTTTTCCGAGGAAGGACGTGGCTGGATGGCAAAATAGGCTTCCAAGGACCTCTTCTCAGGTGCAGCGATAGAGGTGCGCTTTCTCTTCTTCTCAGCTCCGTTGAAGAGCTCTGGTTTGGTGAGCTTTTCGCGGTGAGATTTCTCTGCTTCTTCTAGCCAGGCTTGCAAGATGGGTTTGAGGGCGATCATGTTATTGTGGGACAACGTAAGGGACTCAAACCTGCAGATGGTGCTTTGGCTCAGCGAGCCTACCCCGGGGATTTTTAAGTTGGCCAAAGCAGATCCTACATCTGCCTGGGTCACTCCGAGCTTGATCCTCCTTTGCTTGAATCTTTCCGCAAAAGCTTCTAAATCCCGGGGATCTGCGTCCACGTCGCTCATGCAGCCCATGTGAGAGGGCAGCCCGTGGGCATGGGCCATGCTTAGAGCCGCCTGATGCATAGGGTTCATGCTGGCCATGTGCGGAGCATGGGCTGGCGTGGAGACCACCGAGCCGTCTGGTCCGGTCATGGCCCCCAGCGCCAGCCCTGGAGTGATGTGGTCTAAAAGCTCCCCTTCCAAAGCCTGGTGAGGCTGATGGTGGTGGTGGTGGTGATGGTGGTGGTGGTGGTGAGTGCCGGATATGGCTGACGGGTGGGAAATGGGCACAGACGAGGAGGAGGCAGCAGAGGTGCAAGGGATGGTGTTCATAGTGTGGTAAGTAGCGTCCGGCTTGAAGGGGCTGTGGTGAGGCGGATGATGATGGTGGCTCTTGGTCTGGGAAACTATATCCACCGCCGCCAGGGCTTCAGCGCGGGCCAGCAAACTCTCATCCAGACCGCCGAATATATTGCTCTGCAATTTCAAATAGAAGGCACACATTACTGTCAACAGGGGATCGCCCTCCCTCCGCACGCCTCTGTGCCATTAACACATCCCCAGCATGGCAAGAAAGAGACCCTGAAAAAGGAGAGGGGGAGAGACACGCGCACAACACAAGGCACATGCAACATCCCAGGTCATAAAAATTAATATGGAAGGCGAGCGCCGCAGAATGCATAAGGGGAGAGAGAAAGCCGGGGGGTGCTGGGTGATTCGCTGGGCAGACATGAAAAAAACATCGTGCAGATCCAGGGGGCTGGGGGCCAGGTGCCTTAAAGCGGGCGCTGCCGCAGATCGTGCCTACCGGGGGGGTTGGGAGGCAGGCGCGCCTCATCGCCTCCGAGCTGCTGGTGCTGGTGCTGCTGGTGCTGCTCCTGCCGGCCGTGCTGCTGGGGGAGCTGGCCGAGGGCGCGGCGGCGGAGGAGGTGCCGGGCGAGGCGGTGTGCAGCGCCGAGTACTTGGGCTCGTGCAGGCTGCCGTGGGGCATGCTGAAGGGCTGCTTGCTGTTCAGAGACATCATCATCATCCTCGCCGGCGGTCGGGGGCCCTCAGCCCAACGGGGAGACCAGGGAGGAGGCGGAAAGTTGAGGCTGCCGCCGCCGCCGCCGCCTGGAGCTGGAAAGTGGCGCGGGGACGCGGGGGGCTTTGCTCTCTCCGCTCCCTCAGCCTCCAGTGCAGCCTCCGCCGCCTCCTCTCCGGCGTCAGCCGGTCCGCAGCCTGCCCGCTTGGCCGCTCTCCCCGCTCCGGCTCGCTCCCCCGGCACTGCCCGTCCCTCCCCTCCCGGGCGCCGGCTCCTTCCCTCGCCTGCTCTCCCCGCTCCGGCTGACCCCCCGCCCAGCGCCTCTCCCCGCGCCTGGCCTCCCACCCACCCCGCGGGGAACTCCCTGCAGCCCCCGGCTCAGCTCCTGCCTCGGGCCGCCGCGCCGCAGCCCAGCCCCACGCGGAGCGGGTCCCGCTCTGCTCCCTAGTCCGAGCCCCCTGGCGGCGCGGCTGGCGGCGGCGCGAGCCTGGCGCCCTATTGTTCTGGCGCTGCCTCTGCTCCGGCTGCCGCGCACCTTGGCCCGGCAGGTGCCTTGTGCAGAAGAGACATCCCGGGAAGTGGGTTGTGAGGCTTTCTCTCTCCCTCTGTTTCTCGCCGCTCTTCGCCCATTGGACGGAGGAGAGGCAGGCGCGAGGTGAGCGCATGCGTCCTGCGAGTCAGTGTGCTGGGAAATAGTGACGGCCGGGGCTGGAGGGGGGGGGGGGGGGAGGGAGGCGGTGAGCGAAAAGGTGTGTGTGGGGGGGAGGGGAGATGGAGCGCGCGCCCATATGGAGTGTGCGGCTGTGGAGTGTGCATATGGGGGGGGGGGTGTATCTGAGTGTGCACATACCGCGTGTGGGGAGGGGAGGGTGTTGGAGTGCCTGCTCAGGCAGGGTGTCTGTGAATGGGGTGTGAGGTGTCCAGTGTTCATGGGGTTCCTGAGTGGAGGGAGGTGTTAGAGGTGGGGGAGCTGTGTGAGAGGAACTTGAGGGGGACTGGGTGGGTTGTATCTCATGTGGGGAAGTGTGTAGAGGACCTGAAAGGGAGGGGCTGTGTGAGAGTACCTGCTCTCGGGGGGGGAGCTGTGGTTGGGGATACCCGATGAGAGGGGGGAACTGTGTGTGCATAACTGATGTGGGAGAGAGTGTGAAGGGGATCTGATGGGGGGCTGTATGGGGATACTTGTGGGTGGGAATACCTGTGAGTGCGGTGCCTGATGTAGGGAAATGTGTGAGGATACCTGCTGTCGGTGGAGGAGCAGTGTGTGAGGCTAGCTGATGTGGGTGGGGATACCTAACGGGGGGGCTGTGTGTGGAGTACTTGTTGTGGGTGATGGGCTATGAGTGGGGGAACCTGCTGTCGGTGGGGGAGCTGTGTGAATGATGGGCTGTGCGTGGGAGAACCTGCTATAGGGCAGCTGCGTGGGGAGTTACCACATGTGGATGGGAAAAATGGCTGTAGGTGGGGGAGGTGGACAGACAGTGTTGTCTCTGGTGTGGCTCCATTTGAAACCTTTCCATTCCAATTCTTCTTCATTAGCCACAATAAAGGGGTGTGTGTGCCCAGAGATGGCAGTGCGCAGATGCAGTAGGACACCCTCCCCCCCACAGACAGGCTGACACAAGCTCCACTTATCTTCATTTCCACGGCCGCTTGTTCCTATTTTTATCCTGTCACGCGGGCACTTTGGCAGCACTTTGGGCCCAGCCGCTTCTCTCTAAAGCGGACGCACTTATATTCCCTGAAAACAAGGTGCTGCCTCCTCCCCCGCCCTCTCTCAGACCTTTGTTTGTAGCATTTCCACGGTCTGGATAGCTTTAGCCGAGCGCTCGGGGCGCCTGAGACTGTGCAGAAGCCGGTGCTGGAGGGAGCTGGGGTTGGAGGGAGAGGTGGCTGGGGCTGGTTCTGGAGAATCAGGGGGCTCGTGCATGAGACTGGTGCATGAGGGGGCTGGTGCCTGAGAGAGGGGGAGCATACAGGAGCTGGGGATGGTGGTGTTGGAGGTAGCAGGTGCTCGAGCTGGTACTGGAGGGAGCGGGTGCAGGAGCTGAAGCGGGTAGAGCAGGCGGAGAGCTGGTGCTGGAGTTCTCACTTTACTTTCCCATATGTTGTTACAGTCCTTTATCATGAGGCTCCATAACTGCCCCATGCTACTTGCTCTGGAGAAACAAGGACTTTTAGCACTGCATCACATTGGAGCAGGATCTGGCCTTACATTTCCAAAACCAGCAGTGAGGAGCATCTCATCCCTTTATTTGCACCGTCCCTCTGCTGCCTTCTCCAAATACCACCAGGAGACATTGGGGATTTTCCATTGTATCAAAATGGGATTTGGGATTTAAACCCACGGACCAGTTCATCTGTACTGCCAACTTCACGTTTACCTCCCCTTTAAAATAAATAAATAAAACCTTTTATTTACTGTGGACGGTTTTATTTCAATGAATTTTTGTTTGCACCAGGAGATTCACATAAGTGCTTAGGTGTTTAATTTCTCACCTAAACAGTAGACTTGGTAATTTTAAAGGAAATCAGAAAAATTACACTGTATCAGCTCTCACTGTCGCCAGCTCAGAGAAATGAAATAAATCAAAGTTAAAAGCTTGAGTATCATTTAATTATGGTGCGAATAGCGCTTGGAAAGAAGTAGAACAACATCTCTAAACAAATTATAGCCGGGCCAGGAAGGAATTATTAGATTGAAATTTCATTTAGGCTCGGGAGACACAGCGCTTCAATATGTAATCTGTTATGCCTCATCTGATTTGTATGCTTAATTCAGCTTGACGAATTTATTAGTTTTCATAATAGTAAAAAAATTGAACAGCACTATGGGCTAATGCATTGTGTGTACTATAAATTGTATGTCACCGTTGAAAGGCTGAAGTCTATAGAAATCTTTTATTAATGACAACATAGGAAGGAGAATTTTCTTGCAAGCCTTTAAGGAGTTCATGCCAAACCTCCGTGCTTAGTGTCTCAGCAGGCTATTAACATATCGTCATACTAATTAGGCTACTTCGTGAGTGATATAATTTCAAACTTTAAATTATGTTCTAATTAACAAGGGTTGTCCAATTTGCTTAATCTTCAAAAGGCTTTCGGTTTGTCTAATTAATCCAAACTATTGAGCATCTCAAATGCCTAATAAAAGCCATAGATAATATTTTTGTACTTTCATTGTATGGTGTGTAAAGTTTACAACAAAGAATTGAATGCCTGTGACGGAAAATAATTGCCAAACATGTCTATTCACCTGAACCATTAAACTTTATTTCGCTTTCCTTGAGTTACAGCTTCAACCTCCCAAACAACAATCCCATGTTACATTTTATTTTGGCTTTGCAATCAGTTTTAAGAGGAAAACAAAATAAAAAGGCAAATATCTTACTTCCCAGCATGCTCAGATTTAAAGTAAAAATTAATCCAATAATTTAAATGAGCCTTGCTAGAGCAAGGGATTTAATTCAACGCTCCTAAATGAACTTTAGCACTAACAATCTTTTAAAAACATAAATCTAACCTCCCTGTATTCAGTTTAATTACTTGCAATAGTTGTCTTAATATATGATGTCACATGGGAGAATTGAGAATGCATATCGTTAATATGAATTAATTTTGATTTTAATAACAACTGACAACAGATCTCCAAATGCTCAACACTTATCACCACTTCATATGGTAAATATGGTATTCTATTATAGCTAAGAAATAAAGAGAACACTGGTGAAACAACTAGGCAAACTTTGTTCTGTGCTATATTGATTGACCAAAATTATTCAAACCCATCAGTCTCCGAGGAGGGCCGAAAAGATATCAGTACTTAGCGGTTTTAAATTTAGCCCGTCTTCAGTTTTCGCTTACATACAGGCAACATTCTTCTATAATAACTTATTTACCAAGTTGACATTAAATGTATTTATGTTTGTCTTTGTATTTCTATGTGCACGACCGTTTTTACGGCCTCATAGGAAAACAAATATGTTTAATTAAATACATAAATACATAAATAAAATAATCAAACACGTTACACAGTTCCAATTTTTCCTTTACCTCTCCAGTGTGACAACTGAAAACAAAACGCATAGAACTGACACGCGTGTGAATGCAGCTCTTCCCTGCAGTTAGCAATCTCCTGTTCATTACAGAAAGTGTCCAGAATACAAACATGTTCAAAAGGGAAAGAGTAGTGTTTATTCTCTTTTCTGAACTGGTGCCACTCTCTTGAGCAGTAGTACTGAAACAAGGACACCAGTACCTCTAAAAAAAGAAAGAAAGAAAAGAAAGAAAGTTTAGAGCGAATGGTGAAAGAGAGTGTTAGAGTCCAAATAGGCAAACATTCCTAACCTACTTGCATTTACTGCATTATTGCTAGTATTCACTATTGTATTAATAATTAATAACGACGATGGTGACGTCAATAAACGTATGACAAATTCATACATTCGAAAAGAAGTGGATGGCAGAGGGCCATATCAAAGGCCTGGACATTCTGGTCTCTTTGTCTGACTATAAATTCTGCCACTGTCCTCAGCTAGATGCAGACATATAAAAAGTACCTGTTCCAAGCAATGACAAAGCTGCTGGTGAAAGTGCAAGGCTGCACTCGCAAGCCTTCAAATGCCATTAGTCTTTCAGCAGGCTTTGCACTCAAATGGACTGCCTAAATAAAATTAGAGCCCCTCTCATATCTTGACCCACGCAGACATCTGGGAAGAAATCACTGTCGCCTCTCATGGATCCATGTTCTGATTTATGATTAAAATTTAAAGCAAAGCATTCATATTTTACTGAACCTAATGCGTTGTATGAATTTTTAATCCATTAAGATGCAGTATATACTTTAAGGAAACTCAGCCCTTGTTTTAAGCACAGAAGAAGAGTTTGGTTATAACTACTGTATTTATTTATTGAAAATGCAGCTGTTCGCTCTGGTTCACAGTACTGCTCACGCTTTTTGTTTTTACACTTCGAATTTTATTTTTATTCTTTTAGTATGGAGACACGCTCACGCCTTGATAATCAATACGGTCTGAGGTGATCTGGCAAGATAAGCACGTTGGTCTCGTTCCCTTAAATCTGAGCACTCTAACAGGTATGCTCCGGTATGGCTTCAAAGGGATGGCAGTCCACAGGGAAGCGAGTAAGAGAAACCAAGAAGGGCAAAAGTTCCCTTCAGGACCCTGGACAGATCAGTTGGCGAACTTTTCTTCTCAGCTAAATAGAAAATAAAGGCAAGACCCTGCAGCACAGATGAAATAGCCCCACCCCACCCAGTGAAGAGCGATCAATGAAGGCTTCAGCAAAATACCTCAGGCAAATGCAGTGGCCAGTTCATGCTAAGGTCAGAATATGCTCCCAAGCTGTTGTCAGGGAAGGAGATTCTCCCGGGGCGATGTATTCCCATCGTAGGTTCCATGGGGCAGATAGTCGGGCCCAGCAGCTAGCTAGACCTTAAAAAGGGATTGCCAGACAGCATGGAGTTGGTTGAACTTTTAAACGGACGTGATTATTTCTGGGTGGTCCCTTTACCTTATTTGCATAAAATGCAGGAGTACTTGGGCGACAGTTACAGAGCCCAGGCCACGCTTCCGTGCATGGCTTCGGGGTGTCTCATTGGGATCTCACTCACGCAGGCGTCAATGCGCGAAGTTACACCTCGGCGCAGCCGGAGCGAGAGGCGAGACGGGCGAGTGAATTGTATTCCCTGATCCTGGAAGCGAGTCTCTATCGCGGAACATCAAACGGCAGCCCTTTGGCCTCCTGCTTATGTATTCAGACACAAGCTGCCCCTCAGCCAGCGTCTGGGGTTAATATAACCTGAAAACACGGCCGCTTGCGACCTGTCTCGTCCTCATTAACAGCGAGGCTGTGCCCTTCGGAGAGTGGGGTGATGCGGTGGGTGCCTGGCGCAGCTTTGCCCGGCGCTGCAGAGGGCTAGCAGGCAACAGCATCTTGGAGAGGGACGAGGCTCTCCGCAGCCCTTAGAAAGGGTCGGCTCTTTGCGCGCCACATGCTTGGCTGAGGGAGGGTCTCTCATAAAAAAACACCCCCCCTATGTCTGTTCCCCTCGCCAGGCAGGGCGATCTCCGTGCCTCTCTAACTCTCGCCCAGGGATCTGCATTGAAGATGGGAGCTACACTCCGCTCAAGCATAAGATCCGCCTTGCTGCAGGCAGGAGGAGACGATGGCTCCTGCTTGTGTCTCACCAGCCTGGTCGCTGCGCGGCGATGGCCTGGCCCCCGCAGAAGGGACATTTCACAATGGACCCGCGCCCCGAAACTGTCCGGAAAGGGATTTGGCGCTTTGGACTTTGGAGTGAAACTCTCGTTTCAGTGTCCTTGAACTGAGCTCTGGGGGGAGGGGGCAGTGTCAATCCGCCAGCCCCGCTCTCCTACCCATCCCGCCCCCGTTCACAGGACTTAGTCTCCCTCTCGCTGAGCCCTGGGCAGCCCATCTCCTGACTTCCCAGAGCCGGCGTGTTTACCCTTTTGGAAAGTTAAGTCCAGTCACGAAATCAAACTTAACGCACGGAACAATCAATGGAGACTTCTGCAATCCATGGCGCCGTGTGCTTCCTGGCACTAAAATAAATGCAAGAAATCGAAACTTAATTACTTGAAAGAAATCCCCCTGCATAATTTATCCTGTAATTTTTAGTAGAGTTTGTACCGAATGCATGTATTTAATACTGTGCCTCTGCCTCTCTCGCTTTCCCCCCCCCCCCCCTCACTCCCATACTCCAATGGTTTCATTTGCTTTTACGTTGCTGATTATTGTGCAACCCTACACTCTTTATTTGCAACTGTAACCTTCATGAATCTGCTCTTGTTCTGACCTAATTTAAATGTGTATTGTGAGTATTTACTGTTTCCGCATATATTGGTAACCCTGTGTTGTCTGGTTACTGAAACCGGAGTCTACATATCGGACTAGAGTATTTCTCATGAAGTTTTTGTATTATCAAAAAGTGGCATTCACCTGGTGATGGAGACGCTGATTAAAAGCCCCTCCCCCCATTTTTTCCTCTCTTTTCGGAGAGGATTACCTTTCTGTGCCGGAGTTGCCCAGTATAGTATCTAATATGGTAAACTGCTTTTCAGTGGCAGCAATGAATTACAAGTGTCATAGACAGCATTTCTCGCCTCTCTCTTTGTCCCGCTCTGTCTCTTCCCCATCTCAGCCTTCTCTATCTCAGCATTAATGGTCTCAAAAAGAAACAATTGTCCAAATATTTTCTGATCAGACGCACCCGGAAGGACAACTCCAGTCCCACAAGCTCAATAGAAAGTGTCAAGAAACTAAGTAGCAGCTTGTTGAACTTTTCCCTAGTGTCTGATGATACCCCGGATATGTGTGTGTGTGTGTGTGTATCATACACACAATTAGCGTTGTATAGTTGCAGTTGGGGTATTAATTGGAAGTGCAAGAACTGACCTTCAGTTTATCTCCCAGTATGTCAGATGAGGGTTTATTCAACCAGATATTCTCTGAGTTCAGCAGACTTTATCATACATGTAAAGTAGAGTAGAACTTTATCATAGAACTTGAAGTAATGTTATGAAAGAAGGAAAAATACATTTGGGAGCTGCTGGAACCTGAAGTACATTTTTATTTAATTTTAACAGAAACGTAATGTAGAAGTGGAGGGATCTAACAAAACTATTAATAATTTAGAAATAATTGCAGATAACCTATCCTTACTATTCATAACCACTCAACACTTTAGACAAAGGCAGATGAATATTCTTAGTGTGAAAAGTCTGTGAGTTGACTGTTAATCAGAAACTAAGCAAGGACTGCATGTTGGCAGGTTTATGTTGGCTCTCCCGCATGTATGTTTCTTAGGTTCTATCAGTACAAATGAAGAATTTAAAGTCCCCAGATTTACTTCAACTGTGTGTGTGTGAGAGGTATGTAAACTAATAGGTGGGGTGTTTGTCCCGGTGTCAAGGATATGTATGACGAGGGAGAAAAAAGAGAACTTTCTATGGTTTATATTAGTATTGTCTTGCCTTGCTTGATCTGTTATCTTTGATGATTAATGCAGGCAGCCACATGTGCTTCTGTGAAGTCTGTGTTGATATCAATGCAGTTCTGGGCAGGCTGAGAACCATACTATTATCCTTGCTTAGCTGTTTAGCACCAGACAAACCAATACTTACCCTATTTTATTTTTTTATTTAATGTCATTGCCTATCAAGTCATTCAAAGGCTTCACATACATTATTTGCCTGAACTTTTCAAAAAGTAAAGGTTTTTAATTCACCCATTATTATTCTTATTTCTATTGTATTGCTTTTATTTCTCATGGATCCTTAAATGTAACAAAATCCCACATTGTTGGCTGTATTTATGTTACTTACAGAGATACTTGGTAACGAGACACTGCATTAAAGCAAACTTCTCTGCTATTTTTCAGAGATAAAGACAAGATTACAAAAGGAGACATTCACAGACATAAAACTTTTATTAATGATTAAAAGAAATACAACTGAGCCTATACAAAAGGTAAGAAATTTGAACATGAGCCTCACAATAGATCCATTTTACATAAACCAGAACATAGGGGAATCTATCTTCTGCCTGAAATAAAGAGCTTTTGGTCTTGCATGGACAGGACTTTCATGATGATTTGTGGGGTCTAGTTTGAATGAGGCACTGTGGCCCAGGTCACCAGCAGCTGCACATTGTGCCTGGGGCACCAACTCTGCCCATGCAGGGCTGTGTCATCAGCTCCCCTAGTGGCACGAAGAGCTCCCAGGATGGCAGCGCAGGGAGCTGGGCCACCTGGGGTACCCTCACCACCAGCACCTGTAGCAACTTCCTCAGGTAGGATGTGCCTTCTGGGCAGGTGGGCCAGTAATATAGTTCGGTGCCATGTGCGAGGGAACTGACCGCATATGCCTCATACTGGCCCTTTATATGGATTATTTCCCAAAATCTCAAAATCAAAGTGTAAATCTTATTATAACTCCATTCTTGCTGATTTTAAATATAAAGACAATGATTCTCTTCTCCTCATCTCTCCTTCTTTCACATCTACCACCACAGGCCATGTTCTACACACATTTATATAATAAGCATGAAATTCCACTCAATTTTCTCTTGTGTTCCTGTGTAAACTCAATAAAACATTGAAGGGTCATCTGTTCAGATGACTTTTTACAGTCAAATTACATACTGTCTGTTACACTTTGGTTCGGTGATGTGATGGGAGCCTCAAGGGTTAAAGCTGACTACACAGTGAAAACTACTGGATGATGGTGAAACAAATTATTTTTATTAAGTGGAATGATTTTTCATTAAAACTAACAATTAGCAAATGGTTTTTTAAACTAGCAATTGCTCAATACTTTTACAGGGTAGAAAACCCTAAACTTAGCTGTACTTAACTAATTACAAACTTCTTTGATTACAATTCAACTATACCAAATCACTGTCTTTAATTTGCTTAACAAAAATACAAAAACAAAGACAATATAATGATAATAAAAACTTTGTCTAAAGCCAGCTCCTCTATGGTTATTTTAGGGCAGCTGGTGGAGTTAGTCATAAATCTACTTTTACAACTTAACAACTCCGGGGCTTCTATTTCTAACACTTATACTTAACCTAAATACAACACTACTAAACAACACAAAATTATACAATTTACACAGTGTGGTTAACAGAACTTAGATACACTTTACAGAATTACACAGTGAAATTAACACAATTTGACTATTAATTAAACCAATAACTAATACATTTAAGCAATACTTACAAATCCAGAAACGATAACAACACAAAGACACACTAGAACTCGGAGCATGCTCAGGACTCATGCACCCCTATATTTGACTCGAATGAGGCTTATCTGTAAATTCAGCTAGGCGTTATCTAGTTATGCTTACCTTCCTATTTTCTTGGTGCCTTTGAGTTCCAGGATGCCTATAAGGTCAAATTCCATTCACAAAAACTGCATTGTGCTTCCCATGCTCCTCTGAGTATCTGGGTTTTGTGTGAGGGGCCTTGTGTGGCAGGATGGGCTATACGCGAAGGCCGTGGACAGAAAAAGCCTGCTTTACAACACTGTCCAAAACACCAATGGAATATTAGGAGACTGTAAGTATAACAAAAGGCAGGGCCTATGCACATGACATTTTAAACTATTACAATTCAGAAAAATATTCATTTTCATTGGATCAGTCAAAGACATGACTGTATCCTAGAGATGATATCTCTGCCAAATTTTAAATCTCGATCACCTTCTCAGCTAGAGCTTTGTTAAAGAATGTTGAACTATTATTTTACAATAGTAAAATTGTATCTTTTTACTGTCTTCAATCTTGAGATTGACTGAACCATTTTCCTACAAATTCCCCCAAAACAACATTCCCTGGCTGAGAACAACCTATCAGATTTCAAACAAAAATGTAAAAGTTTGAGGAAGTGATATATACATTTGAAAAAACCCTTCAGAATGAAAGCACTACATCTACAATTACACTTATGATCACACATGGATTATTGCAATTATTTTAACTACAGTCCTACAGGGAAAACTTGAATGAAAGAATCAGAGGGGTAGCCGTGTTAGTCTGAATCTGCAAAAGCGACGAGGAGTCCTGTGGCACCTTATAGACTAACTGAAGTGTAGGAGCATAAGCTTTCGTGGGCAAAGACCCACTTCGTCAGATGCATCTGACGAAGTGGGTCTTTGCCCACGAAAGCTTATGCTCCTACACTTCAGTTAGTCTATAAGGTGCCACAGGACTCCTCGTCGCTTTTGAATGAAAGAGTTGCATTTGTATCTCTGACACATTTGAAAAACTGCTAAATACATATTCGGTCAGTTTCCTGTTGGATACATAATTGAGGAGAATAAACTATGTCAGCTGAACCTCTTACCTTATGTTCTTTAAATCACCTACAAGTCTTCTAATGGCAGATATTCCACCCACCTTAAATTCTCTTTGTGCCTTCTTCTTAATACAAAGGGGATTCAAAACTGCCTCATGGTGAAAATTGAAGATTCCCTTAGTAGTATAATACCTACATAACTACCTCCTGGCTCACATTGGATACATCTACACAGCAGGGCTAAAGTTGGAATAAGCTGCGCAACTTCAGCTACGTCAATTGTGTAGCTTAAGTCGAAATAGCTTATTTCGACTTTTGGTGCTGTCAACACAGCAGGAAGTTGAAGGAAGAACACTCTTCCTTTGATTTCTCTTACTCCTCGTGAAATGAGGGTTCCCATGAGTCAGAGTAAGAAGTCCTTCAGCTCACCATTATTTTGAAATAAAGGCTTGTAGTGTAGACACACTCTTTGTTATTTTGGAATAACTTCAGTTATTCCAAAATAACGCTGCTGTGTAGACATGCCTATTGATGTGGATAGTGTTCTGGGATGGGCTGGGGGAAGAAAGGGTGCAAGCACTGAATGTGTTATGCTTTGTTGGTCCTTAGTGGTAGAGAAGAAATTTGGGGCCATTATTTATTAATGCAAGTGAAAGCAGCCCTAAGGTAGCTCTAACTTGCACCTAAGGCCAATTTGTGTCTCTAGCAATCTCCAGGATTAGAGGAAGGAAATATGGTATTAAGCCACTTAGACTCTCTTCTCAGTGTTGACATAGCCTGAGTGATGGAGATTTGTATTGCCCAACTCCTTCCCTCTGTGTGAAAATAGGGTACAGAAGTGGAGGGAGGAGGAACACTCTGACATCAGCATCCTACTCTTCTCCCTCCCACACCCTGCTCAGCAAAGTGGCAGAGGGCAGGAGTAGCATGACAGTGGATGGAGGAGCAACTGAAGCGCCAACACTTAATAGCTTCCTGGCCAAACCAGTCAGGTGCCAAGATCTACTGGTAGACCCCAATCTACTGGCTGGTGACCACTGCTGTAGTCTATATGGTCTTCATTAATACTAGATGCTTTAAAAATTATGTTATTGAACAGCTTTGAATTTAGGATCCAACCTCGACCGGCTAACATGTTTTTAAAGGAGTTAAAACCTATCTGTATTTTTAACATGTATTAATTAATTAAAATATATTGGCTAACACATTTTTTAAAACTCCTTCTTTTCTTAGCCTAGACAAGGTCCATCTGGTTCTAGATACTGCTAGTTGGCTTAGCAGCGCTGCAAGAGACAGTGAGGTTTTGCCTCCTTCTGGAAATAGCAAGGGGTTTAGTTTGTGGACCTGTATGTTCCCCAATATCTGGATCAGATAGATTTCCCTGGCTTAATGGACAGTAACCTTAAAATGCTCATTCCATCTCCTCTCAGGCAGATTTCAGAGTGAGGAAGAAGAATATGCCTAAATTAATGCTGACCCACTATTGTTAATTTGGCAGGGAATCCTGTTTCTAATGGGTTGGACCATAATGAAGACTGAAACCATGACAAATTCTGTTTTCTAGAAGAAGGCCACTTTAGGCATGACAAAACTTGTGGGACCACAAACACCTGGTGAGTACACTCCCTATCTGGGTCTTGGAGGACCCAGGGCCAGCAAATGGTCATACACAAAAAACCTTCCTTTTCCCACGCTTGTTTCCAAGACTCAGAGATCAAGCACATAAGAGATAAGCATTTAGAAGGTCAAGACAGCTGGAGCTCACAAGTCAACCAGTTGATGTATGCACTAAAGGGCAAAAGAAAATGGAGGCAGAAAGAAGGTTATTCTGCATACAAGTGAAGCAGGCTGAGATCTAATGTTATATGATCTCTGTTCATTTCAGGACTGTGTTTGTATCTTGATTTTATTGCTTTTATTTTGTATAATACTGGAGGAAAGATAAGGGTGCCTATGACAGGCTGTTGGCTAGGAAGCCTGAGCCAGAGACCAGTCATGCCAGCTCAAGCAGGAAAGGGTAACTGGAGCTGACTGAGTAAGCCCACACCTGAAAGGTAAATTGGGAACAGCTGTGGGCCTTATTAGTCATAGGGTATGGAAATCTGGCAGGAGGGCAGCATGAGGTAGGGAGGAGAGGAGAGGAGAGGAGAGGAGAGGAGACGAGACGAGACGAGACGAGACAACAGCACCACCCCACTACCACCTGGAACTAGAGAGTAGTAGAATATGTGCTGCATTTAGTTGTCTCTGAAGTATTGTAAAGAGAAGGTTGAGGGAACTGACATGGACAATAAAGGACATGAGTGATTGTACCAAAAGAGAGTTTTCTGGCTGGTTTGTGGACACAAAAGGGGTCAAGGGGCATGTGTGATCATGCTATTATACTGCCCTGTCTTTGGACTTGTAACAAAACATGGATAAGATTTTTTAAAATAGAATGTTTTGCTTAGTATTCATGTGGTCAATTTCTGATATAATGTAAAGGGAAATCATGTTGAAAATAAGGCTATGTTAGCATGTGTATTATAAACCCATCTTTTTTCAAAGGTTTATGACATAACCATAAAACTCACTCTTGGTTGATGGGTGCCATAGAGTCTCAGGGAGCCCATTTTCAAAAGCAGCTTAGTTTTAAAAATCAAAGCCTTGTGTTAAGGAACTAATCCATTAGTTCCTAGTAACCTGGTATCCTCAAAATATCATCCATTTTTAACTTCTACACCTATGTACCATCTTTTTAGTTAACACTCAACAAAGACTTTTAGTGCACGTGGGCAATGTGAATGACATGCTAATCTAACCAAAGTTACTTCAGGTGCACAAAAAAATCCAAGCTAGCTAAAGGGTGTGGAGATGTTCATTCAAATAAAGATCTTCAGGGGGTAGCTGAGTTAGTCTGTTATAGAAAACAACAACAAATGGCCTGGTAACACTTTATAGACTAATACAATATGTAGATGGTATCATGAGCTTTCGTGGGCACAGACTACTTCTTCAGATGACGGGAGTTATGAGTTTGGGATATGAAAACTCGAAATAAATAGGAGAGGGTAAGGGGAGTTTCTTTCTCTCCCTTCTCCTCTCCTATTTATTTTAAGTTTTCATATCCCAAAGTCATAACTCAGGTCATCTGAAGAAGTGGGCTGTGCCCACAAAAGCTCATGATACCATCTACATGTTTTGTTAGTCTTTAAAGAGCTACCAGACCATTTGTTGTTTTTTTCAAATAAAGATGTGTGACTACTTTCTGCCTTTAAGCATTTTAAAGTTGGAGCAACTAATTTGAAGTGTACTGGCTCCATAGCAGAATATTGGAAGAACATTATCACAGGTTCACAATCAAGTTTGATTCAGTATATCTGTAACAACTCTTTTTAATAATATTAAAAAGCTAAGCAAAAGCCAGTAAATTGAAAATGGAGAGCCTTCCATAGAACTTTAAGAACAGCCACACAATGAGAGTTTTGCCAAAGTAGGGAAGGTACAACTGGTTTTGCAGGGTGGCAGTCTATGGGTGTAAATTAATAGCAATAATCTTATTTTGTAGCATATATCATGACAAAAAGGAAACAACCTCCACATTATGAAAAAGAAGTATGTCAGTGTGTTACATGAGCTCACCCACCCACCCACTCTCACTCACAAATATTCACTTTTAAAAAATCATCCTGCTTTCTTGTCTCCATTGTACATTCATGTAAATCAGTGAGTTAACACACACGTGTATCCATGTTGTATGTTAGCATATGTTTAGCTATTACTATTTCAATAATACTTTGGCAGCTATAGTCAAAAATAAAATCATGCAGCCAATGTAGAATCCAACATTGGTTCATTCAAGTTCAAGTACAGTGTGTAGTAAAAATATAATAGAAGGGAGATATAAATTAACGAAAAATTGATTTTAAATATTGTGTTTTCATTACCAGCTCTTCTGAAATCAAAGCACAATTTGCCCTTGGTGGAATCAATCGGCCGATGATTTTTGTAAGTCTCAAGTGAACAATATTTTATTTTGGATAAAACTTTGCAAAATCTCTAACCTTTTCACTTTATTCTCGTTTTCTTTTATTCAGTCTTTGCCTGACTGACATTTGGATCTCTGTGTTTATACTTTCACACAGTCCAGGTAGACAGCTCACATAATAGAGCCATCAGACTCAGTCTCAGGACTATGAGACCCATGTTGGGTAAGCAGTGTGTCATTTTTGTTGCAGCTGATTCTCTGACTGCCTCTTTTTCTCCTCGTGGAGGGGAGGGCTCTCAGCTAGGATTATCCTTTGTCTGAGGAGGCAAGCCAGAGTAGCAGGAGTCAGAGCTGTGCAGCAGCAGCTATGTAAACAGTATAGGGAGCATTTATGTGAAAGCACATGAATAGTTGGAAGGGGCTGCTCACCTTCCTCTGGTCTGCCACCTTCTTATTGCCTGGAGGAGGAGGAAAGAAATAGCTAGGTTCTCATGGCCCCAGCCCCCAGCATATTTAAACTGTCCTCAGGCTTCTCAAAAACCTCTTGTACCTACTAGCTACTCCACTGTCCTTCCCCACAGATGTAGGGTTGGTATTGGGGTTTTTTGAGGGGGAGGATTACATTGTGGACCTGTCTTTTAGGAAGAGGCAGAAATATTTCCTGTTGGACCAAACTGACAAGAAATCTGGTGGGCTTTTTCACCTTCGTTGCAGCATTGTGGGAGGCACAGTTTGATTATACCCAGTAAGACATAAAAAATATAACATTAGGAAAGCTCTTATTCAGCTTGTGGTAACTTGTAGTCTGTGTCCAGTGTGGATAAGATTGAAATCAAGGAACCAGCTCCCAGGTAGAGTTGCCAGGTGTCCAGTTTTCTAACACAACACCCGATCAAAAAGGGACATTGGCAACTCCAGTCAGCACTACTGACCAGGCCATTAAAAGCCCAGTTGGTGCAAGACTTCCTACCTGGCTCTGCCTAGCATGTTTCTCCAGTTTCTACATACATAGGTAGCCACAGGCGCTCCACCCACTGCCCTCTCCCTCAAGCACCAACTCCACCATTCCCATTGGCCAGGAAATGAGGCCAGTGAAAGCTGTGGAGGTAGCACTTGACAGCAGAGTCCTCATGGCCACCGCATACATCTAGGAGACAAAGGGACATGCCAACCACATCCCAAGTAAGCACTTCCTGGAGCCCAAACCTGTCTCCTCCTCTCACACCCACCCCTGCTCCAGCTCTGAGCCCATCCCTCATCCCTAGTCCTGATCCATTTTCAGGGGTCTGTAGTTCAGTAACTATAAAATTGCTCTGGAGTGGGAAGGTAAAAGTGACAAGATGCACAAGCAGAAGTGCTGAGCCTTTGAAGAGGTATATACATTGTTAGCAACATATTTCATATGGTTTCTTTCATCAAAATATCCCATCAGGCTTGGAAGATTGTCAAAACATGAAAATGCACAAAGAGGTATAGTTTACATTAACTCTAACTCTGTATAATGTAACTATGTTTAAACCCTAAAAATGTGCAGTATTTTAGAAGTTATTTCAGGTAACTGCTCTAGACTGCCAGGCTCTTTTTGCTTCTGGCATGTTTTCTTTAGAACTGAACATTTCTTCAAGATTCTTGTTTTGTTAGAACCTTGTGTATTTTACAAGCCTGCAAGATGACTCTATCCCAGATGAAAACATGAACCAGCTCTTACTAAAATAAGTTTCAGTTTTCAGTGAGTGAATTCTAAGCTATTTAACTTTAGAAGAGAGAGAAATTAGCTGAGAAAATAAAAAAAAACACATTGAATGTTAGATCTTCTGAATTTTAAGTGCTATGCACACAAATAGGAAAGTACTTTTATGTCACTGTAAATGGAGGTGGGTCTTTTTTCAACCTGAGCAGCCTGCATAAAGCATTTATTCTGTAACTTTCAGATATAGGTGAGGGAGAATTTTTAAAAGAATTCTCCAGTCCCTTGTTTATAAATGAATTGCCCTAGTCCTTGAAGGAAATGTAATATACCATAGTGTGATCCAAACATCTTCAGCTCATGAAGAATTTTCTATACTACGCAGAGAGTTGATGATATGCATACATTTAGTTCAAGTTATTTTCCTATTAATACTCCATATGATTTGGTAATGTAAACATGTCAATATGGTCAACGTTTTCATATTGCAACTTACAGGCATGATTCCATTCTGCTTTTTGGCTTACCCTATGTCTCCAGGGTGGTTTTTTTAAAACTGTTTCTATGAAAATGTGGTGTGGTGGTTTGTTTCTGACATTAAGTGAGGTTCCCCCATTTTTAAATATTCAGTCATCTCTGGGGAAATGTCTAACTTTAGTTCTTACTCTGAATTCTTTTATTCATTCCTTACTCAGATAAAATTTCTATGGCTGTCAATGAGAGTTTTTCCTGCATAAGAATCTGTTCCTGATCCCACTTAAAACAAGTGCAGTAATTGACATGGAGCAGAATTGGGGTCCAAGCAATGAGTATGGAATGCTGAATAAGGCGTATAGAAGGGTGTATAGAGTGACTGTGGTCAGAGCCACATAATCTCACTTGATCTCTTCTTCTTTATCTCTAAAATGCTGATAAAGATGCTGATTCTCTTTTGTATGTGCTTTGAGATTTTCTGATGATAAGTGCTAGAGGTATTAAAGATTTTTACAAACTGGCACCGCTGATGAACCCAGGCAAATTTTTTAAGTTCTCACCTTTAAAAACAAAGCTATGCAAATGATTCATATTCAGGGCATGATTGTATTGGCTGCATTTTGAAGCACAGCAGTTTCTACTGCCAATCAAATTCTAACCATGTTCAATAATATGACATATAAGTTTGCATTTTAGAACAGCTTAAAATGCAATCTTAACAATGAAAATAGAGATTCTTTTATTGTGGTTTCAAAAAATATATGACACACAGCATATTTCCTACCATGTATTTTTTCTTTATTCTTCTGTTACTACTTATAGATGTGACATTTTCATGTTCACGTTTGTTACTAACCCTCTTGCTCTCTAAGGATATGTGTATACTGCCCCCAAAAAAGTGTTTTCTTAACTCTAGCTGAAAAAGCAGTCAAGACACAGCTAAAGGCAGATCTTGGAGAGTTGCAGGAATCTGCAGGCTGAGGCCCCCTGAGCAAGAATGATGAGGGGCTGGGACCATTGGGAAGCAGTCCTGGGAGACATACAGAGGTATTGGAGAGGAGGCTGCAAGCAGTGGCCTTGTACAGGGTCTCTGGGCTAGAACCCACAGTTGTACCAGGCCTGGGTCTCCCCGACTTGCCACTGGGGAAGTGGCTAAACAATAGGCTGCGGTCACCACTAAGAGAAGTGGGTGGATAGAGAGAACAGAGTCTGGCACAGCTGGAGGGATGTATTACAAAGAGGATGTTGCAGCCCTGGGAGAGACGTGGGTCCCTGGAGCAGAAGCGATGATGGTGAGATACCACCAGAAGGAGGGCCCATTGGCTAGAAGAGCAGATCCCTGGGACTTCCAGCAACAGAGTGTGGCAGTGGCAAGTCACACTCCCTTAGATGTTTTACTCAAGATGCCAGTCCAAATTTTTCATAGAATCATAGAGCTGGAAGAGATGACCTCAGGAGGTCATCGAGTCCAGCCTCCTACCCAAAGCAGGACCAATCCCAGTTTTCTCTGGACTGTACTATTATCTGAAAAACAGGGTGAAGTTTATGGGAATTTGCCATTGATTTCAATGGGGCTAGGTTTTCACTATAAATTTTTGCTATATTTACTCCTTCAAGTCTTTAAAGTCTACATTAAGAGGTGAACTAGCTTCATCCTACCTCCATCAGTGTTGGTGCTGATCATGATCTTCTTTTATGATCATCATCTAGTTAAAGGACTAATTTAACAAACCATTTAATAGCTGAGCACGGGCTAAATTAATCTGTGACATTACAACCAGCATGCATTTGGTCCTCTATATGTACACATGATCTAATGATCTAGCAGGTACATGATCTAATGATCATCTACTTTTTTTCTCCATCTGATTCTATTATGTGATTAATAACCAGGTCATTGGCTTATCCTTGGAGTAATAATGCACTTCCCTAGTTTTTTCATTATGCCCATCATGCATTCTCTACATAAGTTTTCTCATTTCATCCTTCTTGACTTTTATTTTTTCACAGGTGATGTTAGAATAGCCATATTGGCCCCAATCAATTGTCTGTAGGTGTTTTCACTTTAAGGAAGTAGACTATAATTGGTTTTATTTTGTATATGTTCTTGGTATCTCATGCAGTGCTCTGACGGGAAGGAGTGATATAAAAATAAAATTGTTCTCTGTTGTATCCCATGAAATTCCCAATGGAATTAAAAGCTGGTAAGCGGATCTCCCACCTCCATAGGGTAGAAAAATTGTGTGATTCTTAAACTTAAGGCTCTGGCAGCTCCCAGCTGCAGGGAAAGATTACAGCAGCAACAGTGGGGCATTATAATGCTAAAAACAGCATTATCAACACAGGAGGCACAGCTTGGGCATGCAGAGGGTGCATACCCACAGGATTCAGACTGGTCCTTTTTTCTAAGCAGGACCTCACTGTCTACAAGACACATTGAACCTCTTTGGTCCAGGACTCTCTAGTCCAGCAACATTCAGACCAGAGAACCCTTGACCAGAGAGTTCCAGCAGCTCTTGGCCAGGAGTCCAGCAAGGAACCGGCAGCTGCTGGGAGCCAGGAGCAGAGCCTGGCCACCCCTGAATCCCATGGGCTAGGAGCACAGCCAAGCTGGCAGCTACTATGTAGCAGCAAAATGTATGATCTCTAGGTTCATAAAAAGAATACTTTATCTCTGTTATATAAAATTGCTGTATATGATGTTACTCAGATTCTTGCTTTTGATACACTGAAATGCCAGGTGCTGATATGTTCAGAAAAAAATAATACAATAAATTGTATGGTTTTTTAACTAGTCCATGGGAAAGGAGTGTTACATTTTCTTCCAAAGAAATTTCATCAGACTGTGTTAATAACAAAGCAGTCTGCAATTTTTCCAACAAAAGATTTTTGGAGGAGTGGGGTCAAGAATCATTTTTTTGAAAAAGAAAAAAAGTGAAACTTTTTGAACAATTTTACAAAATATTTCCCCTATTTTTACTAGAATCCTTAGAATTTTTCATTTACCAAAATTTTTTTATAAAACAAGAATTTAAAAAGCTGTGAACATTTTCATATATATTTTGATTGCTTTTAAAGAGATTCGTTAATTTCAAACCACAAAAAACTATTTTGAAAGTTCAAATTTTTGTTTTTTTTAATTTTTAACCAGTTCTAGCTAATGCAGCTCTTAAGTAATTCTGTTGATTGATGGTTTTGAAAATGTTTAGGACAAGACAGTCATAACACTTAATTTAATTAGCTTTATTAAAATTGCTGGGTAAACAAACAGGTCCTGCTACTACAAAGAAAAAGAAATATCTGTATTACAAACATCAAGTTTCATTTGAGAGCATGTTCTCACTTTGTCTTCTTAATCTTGTGTAAAGGCCTCCTGGGGCACCCCTTTCCTCAAGAGGGGCAAAGTCCACTTACTCCTTTGTCCTAAAATTACTCAGTGTCCCATTTTAGGACCAATAGGTTTGAATTCATTCAGCAACTTATGATCACGGGTCTTAATTGCTCCACCTACTGGTTGTATGAATAGATGAACAGCCTTTAGAACAGCATCATTATGTAAGGACCATCGGGGCTGACAAACTCGCTGGGCCTCTGGGCAAGGAACAGGGATGGCTCCACACTCCTGGAAGGGGCAAGGCCTTGGGTGGAAGAAGCGGGGTTAGGGGTAGCCAGCCCTCAGAGCTGCCCAGAACAGAGCTCTGCCGGCAATGTAAAGGCCCAGGGTGGTAGCAGCAGCTAGGAGCCTCAGGCCCTTTTGAATCATTGGGCTCCAGGACAACTGCCTCATCCCGCCCCCTTTGGCGGGCCTGGTAAGAAGCAACTAATTATAAGAAGAAATAAGTTCTCTATTGTGGGAAAGGATGGGGTGAATTTGAAAAAAGAGTAAGGGCAGGAACTAGAGACAAAATTAAAAGGGAGGGGAAACAAAAGTAACAATAAAACCAAACTGAACCTAACAAGCCCCGTTCCCCCACACAATAATTAAATATTCCTTTCCTCAGATAATGACAATCTCCCAAACTGAGCACAAAAGCAGAAAGCGGCAACCTAAAGTCTCTCCCGCCGGTCTCAGCTAATTGGTAGCTAAGAGCTCAGTGGGAGGAAGCTGTTTTTTGCAGCAAGGCTGAGAGGCTTCAGGAGGGAACAAGGGTGTCTTAAGTTCTTGCCATCCCTTGGTTTCAGACATCGGGGAAGCTGGCTGCCAGTCCTCTTTTGTGCTGAGGATCTGGGATCTACTTCTCTCCCTTAAAAATACTGAGGGGCCACATCTTGCTTTGCTGGAAGTTGACTCCTTGCATCCGGCTCTCTTCTCTCAAACAATGCATCTGTCTGGGCAATCCCAGCTCTGGGCAGACTATAATGACTGTATATTCGTTGGCTCTGAAAAGTCAATCAGCCAATTGGTGCAGGCCAATATCTACTTTTACTTTGCTTAGCCCACTTACAAACTGTGCAGGTCTTAGGTATCTAAGTTAGGCAGAGCTTTCCCCAGCTCCTTTCTTAAAGACTCCAGTTGAGATGGCCAAGTTAATATTTTATTTTGTAATTCCCCCAACCACCACCACCACCAGCAGCAGCAGCTACCGCTGCTCACAGAAACTTCTTCTCTTAAGCTCCCAAATTACGGAGAGGGTTACTTGTACATATGTTGATTTCAGTTATAACTTTAAAAAGAGAAAAATAGTGAGGTTGCCCAGTTAAAGGAGGAGAGTAAAGACTGAAAAGAGGGGTGTGTGTCTGACATAACAGTTCTTATTTATGTCTTTTTTTCTTGCTTGGAAACATCAGTAAGCTATTGTCTATTAATATTTCATTGATATCCTTCATGCACTGCTATGAGCAGTGTTTTGTGGGCATAACAGGGATGTTGGTAGTTTATTTTTATTTGCACCTGTCAATGTATTGAGATGTATAGAAATAATTGTCTACGTGAATGAGAAGGCCTGGTTTTCCTCTGACTTACATACTAGCTATACATTGTTGTAGCTTCATTGATTTTAGTGGATTTACAACAGTATAAGTGCAAAGAATCAGGCTCAAGAAGTCTATAGCTTATGAAAAGAACATTAGTAATTGTTCTTGAGTTTCTTTGTGAATGTTGCTCCTCTTATTGTTCTTACTGATATTCTTTTTTTCTTTCAAAGAGAATTTGAGATAAATAAAAATTGCATTAACACCAGAGGAGGTTATTGTGTTATGTTTTATTTACAATTATAGATCCAGATTTCTGGTCTGTTACATCAGTGTAAAAAAGGAATAACTTGAAATCAGTAGAGTTAGTTCTGATTTACACCAGTTAAATTAGATTAGAATCTGCTTTCTTGCAAAGTAGCAGGTGTGATTTACAGGGGTCAGCGGTTTATAATTCCATCATCGGGGGTTCTGGTCGTATCCGAAAAGAATATAAGTCTGAATAGTTTGTATAAATGTCCAAACCATGAAAAACTGTAGAGTCTTAGCTTACAAAATCTATTTTGCATATAACACAAAAATCTGGAAATAAAAACCTATTGCAGGAAGATAAACCAAAAGGAAAAAAAGTGGCTGAAATCCAAGTGCTGTTGTTGTGATTCAGGGTTGTGATGTTGCTCTGAAAAATACAACAGTAGTTTTTCCTCCTCTTCTGGTTTTGAAATCTGGTTTGATTAAAACAAGTATCCATGTGTTTCTTTCAATGGAACTTTAAACCATCTATTTGTTGCAGCAAGTATTTAACAAGACACCAGCACAATCAATTAATCCCATGAAATAAAACCTGAAATAAAGATGATATCTGAAATCATTTTTATTCATGGTTAGAGACTATGCAGATTCTTATGACAAGCCTAAAAATCTTATGGGTGATGTTGAAAACTTCAATGTACAAGAGCTAATTCAATGTGAGGGGGAAAAATGACTTGATAGAATGGTTTCTGTGGAGATATTACTAGAATAGCAAACCCCCAAGTAATACAAAGGCAACCAGAGTATTGTATGCTCATTACCTGAATTTTCAAATGCTTAACAACTGCGAGCAGTATGAATATGCAAAGCTTGCAGACTCTCTGACCAACATCTCTGTATCTGCTACTTCTGGAATGAAAACGGCAACGGCCCAAATTTTGCCTTTGAGGTTATGCAGGTGACTTTCACTGGGTTAATGGCAGTTAAGTGCATCTAACAAAGGCCCCAATTCAGCAAAGCACTTAAGTCTGCAATAAGTCCTCAACTGGCTTCAGTGGAACTTAAAAGCTGAATGTGTGCTTAAGTGCACTGCTGAATGAGGCCCAGAATTCAGCAGTCTGTATATACAGCTCCATTCAAAGGTGCCCCTTGAAGGGCAGACTAGGAAGTGGGTGGGAGGGAGATTGCATAGATAGTACGATTTTCATAAATGTGTGCTCTAGACTACAAATACAACTATCAGTTTTTTTCTTCTCATCTATCATTTTAATGAAGATGGACAGAGGTAGAGACACCCCTTCCCCATAGAAATATCCAGGGGTTGGAGCCTGCAGTGAAAAATCCTCAGATTCCTCTCCTGCTGTTATCTGAAGAAGAGGAATTCTCATTGCCCATCCAGAAGTTTGCTTGATATCTACACAGATTTCAGGGATGCAATTTTAATGATAACTTGGCTGTTTTGAAAATTATGGGCCAGATCTTGTGAATTCTTGCTTGTGTAAATACGCCTGATCTACCCAAATGTTTTGCGCATTACATTTTATGATGAACAGTAATATATTAAGCAATATACATATAAAGTAATACCTATGTGTACCATGACTGAATTAGCATTGCTGCAGGAATCTTATCTTTTTGCATTTCCAGACTCGAGACTTCAACTGAGCCGAAAATTTGGAATAGAAAGAAGGTATTTGTGAAAGATTTAAAATCTCTGTCCTTTGAAGTGAGGGCTCAAAGTTTTGAGTCCACTTCTCTCATCCTGAAGGAGGAAATAACAGAAATTACAAGATTCTCTGTTCTAATATATCTAAGCAAAATAAATCATATTTAACTTAGTATTTATTGTGTGTATTAGCATCCCATGTAGGTGCACTGGTCATGGACCGGAATCCTGTTGTTCTAGGTTCTGTACAAATTAGAACAAAGAGACCATCCCTTCCCATTATAGATCGTAAGTGAACAACCAAAGACAAAAAATATTCCTTTTTATAGTTCTAAGCTAACATGGCAGCAGCAAATCAGTTTATATTGTGCTGATGTATCTTTACAAGGGGGAATTCGTTTAATGAAAACGTAAATGCGCTTTGTACCTTAGAATGCAGCCTAAATGGCAGAGACATGCTAACTTATTTATGATTTTCTCCTGCCCGAGACTTTCTTTGAGAGATTTTCTTGAGATTCATTTATAGTTTCTCTCTTGCAAATTGTCCCAGAGGGAGATGGACAACAGCAGGGACAAGGTTTTGAGCTTCACGAAGTTTTTCAAATTTGGGGATGGTAAGACATTCTGGTTACCCTTCCCCAACCCTGACAAAAGCTCTGTAAAACTCAAAAGCTTATCACTTTCACCAACAGAAGTTAGTCCAATATTACCTCACCCAATTTTTCTCTCTCATTTTTACAGTCCCTTCTAAGGGTACAAATATGCTTTAACTATAGTGTAATGTACAATGTATATATATCATGTCTGAAAATGGACAGGTAACATTATTCTGTCTAGCATTCATTCAGTTTCTGCAGTCTGCTGCTTTCTTGCATTATATACATTTTCCAATAATCAATCAAAAAATTGTTTGCTCTCATTGCTAAATATGATCAGAAATTAAAGGATTTGTAAATATAAATAAAACATAGCACGGCCTAGAGCAATGAGATGCAACTTGTGCAAAATGATATTACTATTGACTCAATAAACCCGTAGCTTTCATTTTTGCATAAAAAGGCAGGGTGCTCTATTTTGGAATGCTTAACAGAAAATCAAAAATGCAGGCCAGTGTTCAGGAACAATTTACTTACTGTTTTAATAAATTTTTGTTTATGCCTGGAGGTGCCATTAAATTACCAGCCAGACATTAATATACGGTACACAAGGGATCTTGTATATAAGCAGTGATTATTGCAGTGTGACTCACATGAAGCTTATTATGTACAGATAGTTGCTGGACAGAAGAAAAGTGCATTTGTGTTCATGGTGTGTTACCTGTCTGTGGATGAACACACCATTTGTGGACTATTTCCCTCCTTCCCCTCCCGCCTCATGCCCCTCACCCGCCCCCCCCCCCAAAAAAAGCACAACAGAGAGGAGGGGTAGAGCTAGAATGGAAACATGAATTAATGGGTCCTGATCAATTAAATTATAAAGTCTCATTTGGTTTCTTTCTTATTTGCTTTCCAATATTCAGTGGTTCAATCAAAACATCTCTATCCATCATACTTTCATTTTAGACCCCATCCTGAAACTGGGGCGGTATGTCCCTGTTATCTGTGGGGAATATGTTGGTACCAAGATGCTTCTTAACAAGGTGCTGTTACCGTCCCTCTGGAATGTGTGTACAGCCTGTGCCAATTAGTGCTTCTCCACTATCAGTCCTATTTGTGCCAAATTCTGTGAGCAGGGGGCATGCCTCTCACTCACATGCTTCACTTTGCTTTATACTGGCAAAGTTTTGACCATTATTTTGTAGGCCTCAGGCCTCATACCAAGGTTGTGGCTTATGCCGTAGGGCCAGAGAGAATCCTCATAAGCAGTGCTAGGGAAGAAGTACTATCTTAACTCTCCATCTTACCAGAGGAAACCAGAATTCCCTTTTTTACATTTCATATAAAGAGAATTTCAAGGGACCAAAGTATTATTTTTCCTTGGTTCTCAATGCTGCCATGAAGACTGAGAGAAGGGACTTTGAAATTGTGAATAAAGCAGTGAAAGCCTCAGCTTTCTGGCTGGCAGAGTTTATCACTGATGAGAAACCATGAATATTCTGGGATCTGATATCCAAATAGTATTACTTGCCACTATCCAAGATGCAGCACAGAGCAAGGATTAGGACACAGAGGAATCTAATGAGCACTTGAAATGTGACTCACTGCATATGATAGCAACCCTTGCTTATATGTTCCTATTCTTCCCCCTTTAGCTGGGCAAGACCTTTTTCTATGTATTTGATAGCAAAACATTATTTCACAGAGTCTATCCCTGTTCATACTACTGGTAGTCTCTAAAAGTTTTATATTACATCCATTAAAAGTTAAGTTAGTGTTGTGAGGCTCTAGATCAGTTGTTCCCAAACTTTTTGTTATCACACCCTCTTTTTGATTTTTGAGAAACCCTCATGCCCCCCTCCCAAAAAAATAGCAGCAAAACTTGTTGAGGAAAAAACAAAAAGGAACTGACGGGGGTCGAAAAACAAAAATAGCGCAAAACTTGGGGCGGGATTGATGGGGGGAGGAGGAGGATGGGTTGTCTTGCACCCTACCTGAAATTTCTTCACGCCTTCCCAGGGGGCACACCCCACAGTTTGGGAAACCATGCTCTAGATGTTGTGAGACAATAGCTATATTGTTGCTTTAATTATTTGTTGGGTATTTCCTCTCTGCCCCAAAGTAGTGAACGTAAGAACATAAGAACGGCCATACTGGGTAAAACCAAAGGTCCATCTAGCCCAGTATCCTGTCTGCCGACGGTGGCCAGCACCAGGTGCCCCAGAGAGGGTGGACCGAAGACAATGATCAAGCGATTTGTCTTTTGCCATCCCTCTCCAGCCTCTGACAAACAGAGACCAAGGACACCATTTTATCCCCTGGCTAATAGCCTTTTATGGACCTAACCTCCATGAAATTATCTAACTTCTCTTTAAACTCTGTTCTAGTTCTAGCCTTCATAGCCTCCTCTGGCAAGGAGTTCCACAGGTTGACTACACACTGTGTGAAGAAGAACTTTCTTTTATTAGTTTTAAACCTGCTACCCATTAATTTCATTTGGTGTCCTCTAGTTCTTCTATTTAGGGAACTAATAAATAACTTTTCTTTATCGGCCCTCTCCACACCACTCATGATTTTATAGACCTCCATCATATCCCTTCTCAGTCTCCTCTTTTCCAAACTGAAAAGTCCCAGTCGCTTTAACCTCTCCTCATATGGGACCCATTCCAAATCCCTAATCATTTTAGTTGCCCTTTTCTGAACCCTTTCCAAGGCCAAAATATCTTTTTTTGAGGTGAGGAGACCACATCTGTACACAGTATTCGAGATGTGGGCTACCATAGTTTTATACAGGGGCAGTAAGATATTCTGGGTCTTATTTTCTATCCCTTTCCTAATAATTCCTAGCATTCTATTTGCCTTTTTGTCTGCTGCTGCACTCTGTGTGAAAGTTTTCAGAGAACTGTCCACGATAACTCCAAGATCTATTTCCTGATTTGTTGTAGCCAAATTAGCCCCCATCATACTGTACGTATAGTTGGGGTTATTTTTCCCGATATGCATTACTTTACACTTATCCACATTAAATTTCATTTGCCATTTTGTTGCCCAATCACTCAGTTTGGTGAGATCTTCTTGGAGTCCCTCACAGTCTGCTTCTGTCTTGACTATCTTAAACAGTTTGGTATCAAATGCTAACATAATTATTTGAGGTGAGTATCTCAAAAGTACCTATGGGCACTTTAGATCAGAAGGCATTTCTGGAACCCTACTTCTGATTCCTTGCACAGATTTTTGAATTACAAAAAGTGCTGTAGTGTTAGAGGACACATTTTACAATAGAAATTTTTCTTCCCTTCTTAGATTATGTTGAATTTATTTGACCTTCTGTGATGGGGTGGACCAGACCAAGGAACCCCCCTGCTGAAGACCCTGTGGTCCTGCCACACCCTACCCAAGAAAAGGACCATAGAGAGGTCCTCCAGGCAGACTAGAGTGTCTGTAGGATACCAAACCAATCAGGAGCTAGGAAGGCCTATAACAGGAGATGCAAAGCAATGCAGCAGCCAGTTGCAGTGTGAGGTTCGAGGCTTGCAGACAGAGAGTATGTCTACACTTGCAGCCTAATTCGAACTAGGGCTGCAAATGTAGGCATTCAGAATTGCAAATCAAGCCCGGGATTTAAATTTCCCACGCTTGATTTGCATCTTCCCAGCTGGGCACCATTTTTTGAAATTTACAAGCCTGAAGTAACTGCCTGCGTCTACACATGGCAGTGAAACAGGTGTTTGAAATAAAGCCCTATTTCGAACTACCTGTTAAACCTCATTGCAGGAGAAGGGGTAAAAGGGGACGGGATCTCTACTTATGCTACATCGATGACATCTTTATGATTTGGACCCATGGCCAAGAAACACTGGATACATTCCACAGAGACTTTAACAACCTACACCCCACCATCAGTCTCATCCTGGACCATTCTACATGAGAGATCCATTTCCTCATGCTTAAATTTGACACTTTATGTATGGGTTTAAACAAAGACTCTAATTATCTCACCCATTACAAAGATACCGTATATTCCGGCGTACAAGACGACCTCTGAAGTTAAAAAACATCTCCCAAAAATCGGGGGTCGTCTTGTATGCCGGATGCCCCGCCCGCCGGAGCCCCTCCGCGGCTTTGAAAGCCTCGGGGGAAGCCGGCGGCGGGGCATCCCAGGCGCGCATGGGCTGCCCCGCCGCCGGCTTCCCCTGAGGCTTTCAAAGCCGCGGAGGGGCTCCGGCGGGGGGGCAGCCCATGCGCGCCTGGGATGCCCCCCCGCCGGCTTCCCCCGAGGCTTTCAAAGCCGCGGAGGGGCTCTGGCGGGGGGGCAGCCCATGCGCGCCTGGGATGCCCCCCCGCCGGCTTCCCCCGAGGCTTTCAAAGCCGCGGAGGGGCTCCGGCGGGCGGGCAGCCCATGCGCGCCTGGGATGCCCCGCCGCCGGCTTCCCCCGAGGCTTTCAAAGCCGCGGAGGGGCTCCGGCGGGGGGGGGGGGAGCCCAGGCGCTCCTGGCGGCTTTGCTCCCGGTGCCTCTGGTCTGCTGGGGACCATCTCCAGCAGACCACGGACACCAGGAGCAAAGGAGGTGGAGGGGCGCTGGGGTATAAGATGAAACCCTATCTTTTAATTAAAAAGATAGGGGGTCGTCTTATACGCCCAGTCGCCCTATACGCCGGAAAATACGGTAGCTTCCCCAATTATCACCCCTAATCACCTCACAGAAACTTCCCCTATTATCACCCCTATGTTATTACCTCACAGACACTAACCTTTCCGCCTCACCCCCACTCTGTTGTAAAATTTGATTTGTCCATTTCACATGAGTTCATTTTTTTGATTGTATCACTTTGGTATATATGGTTGTGCCGATTTTCTTTCACATATTGATCTGAGGAAGTGGGTCTGGTGCATGAAAGCTCATCACCTAATAAACCATCTTGTTAGTCTTTAAAGTGATACATAGTTCTGTCTTTTGTTTCAGCTAGACCAGACTAACATGGCTGCATCTCTATCACTCTCTCCAGGAAGATTCAGACTATTTTGCACATTACGCTGGACCCCAGCCATGTCTCTCAAGCAAGATAACAGTATCTCATAGTCCACGGTGTTGAGTATTGCAGGAAGGTCTAGGAGGGTGGAGAGTCGATGTCTTCCCGTTCTATTAATTGATAGGGAGCCAGTCCTCAGTGCCACTAAAGTGGTTTCAGTTCCATGTCTTCACCTCAGTCAGGATTGTGTCAAATCTAGAATGTTAGTTTAGTTAGATGAGTTTGCAGTTGGCCGTTGGCTAGCTATTCTGTGAGCTTGCTTAGGAAGAGAAGATTTGACACTGAGCAGCGATTACAATGTATCCATAGTGGGGTTGTTCAGTGTTAGTCAGTCTATTGTGTCTTTTGAAGTTAGAAAGCAAAATTCCTTGTCTGAATAATTCACTATTCTCTTTTGCTTTGAAGGATGACTCACAGTGCGGGAAGTGAGAGAAGGGTGCCCATATACGACAGAGTAGTTGCAAAACAGGACAGTCTAAGACTTGGAGTCAGGAAACAGAGAGAGAAAATAAGGTAAAAATGTTGTGGAGAGAGCAATGTCAATGTGGAGAGAGAACAGGCATTTCCAAAGGAGCAGGGAAACGGGGAATGGAGGGTAGGAAATGAGTGACCAGACTGGCATGGCAGAGAGAATGATGGGGGAGAGCATGGGCTGGTGAGAAATCTTAGGATAAGAGGAAATCCATGATTGGGGCACAAGTCACCAAAGTGAGTCCCTGGAGGAATAAAGGTGCAGCATAGATTTGTAAAACAGCCTTCTACAGGACCTCCATGCACCAGAGTGTCTCCTGGGAAGGATTTATGCCAGATAACTGGAGTAAGAATTACATCCAAATATTTCATCCTTTAGTGCAAACTGCCATGTTTTGAATTTTATTAGTATAACAAGAAGTTGCCATTATTTCTTTATGATGCACACAGACAGCCTTTGGAGTTGTGTTTTTGTTTTTTGAATTCACGTCATCATGCATTAGCAGCATACAATCATGTCCTTTGTTTTAGTTAAGCTTTATTCCTATGCCCTCCTGTGATATTGCTAGGCACAAAGAGTGCAGACTTTTTAATTTTTTTCTTTATTCTTCATGTATTAATGCCACAGATTGTGTGATGAAGAGTTGTCAGCATCCTTTTTCTATATTTACAGATATAATAACTGCACTGAAGTTGATTTGTCATTTAATAGCCTGTAAGTGATCTTCTCCTTTCTGGCTGAATTTCTTCTCACTATTGACTGTACTTTCCAACAGCTAGCTATTCATTCCTAGCTATTCTTTTCTTGGTCTTAAATTTTCAGAAACAACTGTTCTCTTCATAGTGAAACTGTAGAGGGAAAAGACTCTGCAGACACTAGGAAATAGAGTGCCACACAACTGGACATGTTCATGTACCTGTCTAGGACATGGATTGTTTTCTCTCTGTTTGCAGAGCACCTGGCACAAAGAAACTCTGAATCTGATAAGGGCCTCTAGATACTACTGTAATACAGAAATAGCATTTTTAAAGGAAAAATTAGTTGATTCCCATCAATGCAGTGAGGCATATTCTTATTCTAGTAAGTGTGAATGTACATACAGCTTACAGGACATGGTGTTCGTATATGTTCATATGGGACCAAAACTTGATCAACTGAAGTTTTGCCACATAGAACAAGGTCCCTTGAGCTTTATGCCAAATTTTCTAAGGCAGATGCATGACTACTCCAGGACAAATGTGTGTGCCAATCAGGTAAACATACACTTGCCAACCTACCTATCCACAAACGAAATAACCTGATATGTAGTTACACATTTTCTATGAAACCTTGTCTCTTAATGCATATCTTCTCCACTTTGTTGACTTTTCTGTAGTTGTTTATGCTGTTACACAGTGGGTGAAGACTGAGGGTACATCTATACAGCAGGACTAAAGTCGGAATAAGCCATTCAACTTCAGCTACGTCAATTGCATCGCTGAAGTTGAAATACCTTAACTTGGCTTTTGGCACTGTCAACACAGCAGGAAGTTGAGGAAGAACACACTTCCTTCGACTTGCCTTACTCCTTGTAAAATGAGGGTTACCATGATTTGGAATAAGAAGTCCTCCAGGTCACCATTATTTCAAAATAATGGCTTGCTGTGTAAATGTGCTCTTTGTTAGTTTGGAATAATGTGTAGACAAAGCCTGACTGGTCAGAGCACAATCAGGAAAGGTGATGCCAAAGTGTGGGGCCAGGAACAGTCAAGAAGGCCACACCACAAGCCAAGCACAGACTGATTGGTGCCAGCAAGGCCAAAGGCTTCCCTTCTGGGTCTTTTCTTTCCTTCAAGGAGACCTGGGGAATTCCCTTTCACCTCAGCTTTCCAACAGATTGGTACATTCAAAAAAGAGATAGTAACCAAGCCCAGATGAGTGAGTGGATTAAATGTTTGTAGCCTAAGGTTCCCTTTCCCTCAGGGATGCCCTGATACTGCTTCTCTCTGGCAGCTAGGCTGTACATCTCTGGCTCCTGGTTTCTAGTTCCTTACAGACTTAAAAGAAAAATCCTTCCCCCACCATGGAAGCCCTCTCTCCGAAGCTTACTTTCCTCTCGTCTATTATCTGTATCTCTTTTGATTATTCCCTCTAGGCATTGCATAGCTGAACTGACTGCTGAGTATCTGCAGGCCTGATTGTTAGCACTTTCTACCTTAACCTATTAGAGAATTTGTACACTCTGTTGTAGATGGTTAGGTACTTTCAGACTTTAATAATGCTTGAACACACCCATCACGCACCTACCCATGCTAAAATGGCCAAGTGCAGAAATCCCTATGCATTGAAATTAGAGTATACTGTGAGCAGACCAGGTTTTCTTAGGTTCATATTAAAAAAAATTGTGTGACTTTAATATACTGTATTAACCAGAGATAAGCTTACAGGTTATCTCTGTAAGCTGGTGAGAGAAAGTATATAAAAAGAAAGTAGCATTGCATTACCTCTGAAAAGTTATTTAGCAGATTGAATACAGCTTTGTGGCTTATTATAGAAATCATCCAACAAGCTATCTTACATTTTCACATTTATTTGCTTGATACATCATTCATTTGTTCTCTTTTGTATTCAAACAGCAGTTAAAGAAGCCTGTAAATTATTTTAATTAAAAAAACACGTAAAAGCTTCCAAACTTTAGAATACATTGATAATTCTGGAGTTGGAGGCCCTAGAAATGCAGATAACAATTACAGCACAAGCACCAGTAACATAAGATTCTCGATATTGCTCCATTTTAAGTGTGCTGTTTTGTAGGGGTCAACTGGTTCAGGCCAAAGAGTCTTCTGGTGGTGGGGATTTTAAAACTGCATTTTATTTACTCTAAGAAAGAATGAACCCTGATAACTGGACCAGCAACACCAAACTGTGTTTTGTTGCCTTTAAATTCACTCTCCAGAACAGTAGATTACTACATGAGAGTTTTTATTGGCTAAACATTTTGAGGTCAAAGTCAGCAATCTCATTCCAGGCCTTTTTCATTAACTAAATAGAATTTGTCCTAGTATCAGAGAGCCTCTAAGGACAACTCCGGTGCTGTAAGAAGTAATGAGAGCTATAAAGGGGTACTTTTTCCATTGCATACTTTCCATGGGATCCACTGCATTGCTGAAGAGGCTTTCCAAAGGCAGACAAAACAGAGGTCCTGATCACTTTTTCTCTTTAAGGTTCAGCTTGTCCCTGAGTCTAACACAGCTGTGGTAAAGATGAACAAGGACCCTTCCCCTTGCATGTACTCTCCAAGGAATGGAAAAGTACATACATCAGCCCTTTTTTACTCTGTTTTTGCAACTCTAGAGAGCCATGTACCCACAAAGGGGACAAGCAGGGTATGGGGTTATGGTCCTGCCAGTCCATACAAGGCTAGACTGGCTAGCTGCACGTAAAGACCCATACTCTGCTATCTAGAGGGCACAAGATCCCTAGGTGATGACTAGCACATAAATATCTAGAAAGAACCCACACATGTTCTCTGTGCAGCAGAGCATTAGAGAAAGATTTGATTCCTGAGGCACATTCCACCTACAATACCCACTGGGGCATGATGACTCCATACATGTCTGGCTGTGAAGATCAACTGATTTGTTTTTGTTTTTGCACAAATAGAGAAATTAGCCCCAACATTCAGTCTGAATATCAGCTTGAGCAATCACCTTTTGTTGGACAGGTCTTTTTGTTGATTTGATGGCTCTGCTCTTCTTAATCTCCTGACCAAAATTGTAGTAACATTGCTGTTTGCTGTTAAATGGCTGCTGCACTTTCAGAGCTGACTACATTTCCACCAGTGGATGAAATGTGTGTGTATGTGTGCGTGTGCGTGTCTCTATCTATCGATCTATATCTATGTATTTGTGGATCATAATTTCTAAAGCATTTAAGGTAAAAAAGACTGAGGAATTCTCAATAATATCTGCATGGCAAAAGGGCAGCATAAACAACTGTGTGCTGAATGCTGTCCTGAGTTTTTATCATTTTCCCATTCATCAAGCCAGGTGTGTTAATGGTTTTATCTCTATCCATTTTACCACCTTACCACATATGGTTATTTATTAATCTTAACCAGGAAACTCTTTTATCATTGATAAAGCATAGTTTTATTAATGGGAAATATTGGGAAGTAATGGGGTGCCCTCACCTCTCACAAGCACTCCTTTCTGGTCAGGTGTGAACTTGCAGTTTCTTAATTTTTGGAACAGGATGGCCCCTCAGCTCTTGCAAGGCCCTCACTCCCTTGTTGATGGTTTCTTCAGCAGGCCTTAAGTTTTCAGCACTGTCTAGAGATGGAACAGAACAAACCCCTTCTTGTCTTTTCCTTCCCCCAAAGCTTCTTACCTGGAGACACTACTCTCTGAATCAGTCCACTAGGTCTCATTGCAGTATCTTGCACTGATGTGCTCTTTTTGGCAGCTACCTCACGGGCTCAGTCCTGAACTAGATCAACAGGGCCCATTGCAGTACCCTTGTTTGGTCTTCCTAGGTTCTGGGCTCATTCCTTGCTTAGTCCCTTCAGACAGCCGGGGTCCTGTATTAACTCCTCTAATGTTCAGCAGCCCTCTCTGGACTCAGCCCTAGACACACTGAGCTGTCCTTGGTCCTGCTGCTCTTCCTGCCGACCAGGAAGCCAGTTCTTTCTTCCTCTCTTCTTGTGATCATACTTCCCTTTAATAGTCAATCATGTACCAAAAATACAGCTCTAAAAATGAAGTGACTCACCAGATGGCATTTACTTCTGGGGAAAGGCCAACCTGCATATATTTAATCATATATCAGACTATCTTTATATTGTGTAATGTAAGATGTATCTTGCTTATTTGGTGAGTGTCTATTTGTAAGTAGTACAATGGGCATTTCTATTACAGATTTTAAAAACTGGTTGTGTACTTGTGAAGAAAATACTACCACAGGAACAAACATAAGATAGAGAACCATGAAATCTAATATCCTCTCTAAAGTTCTGATTTAGGAGAATACCCTCTATCCAGGACAGCACTTGAGAATGTGCTGACATCCTATTAACATCCAGGGGACTTAAGTACACACGTTAGTGCTCTTCTAAATTGGAGCCAATGTGCATCATTCTTACTACCACTTAAGTAATGCACTAATAACTCTTGCAACTGGCCCAAGACATTTTCTAATATCCAGTAGTAACAAGCTAAAGAATCCTTACAAATATATAAAGCAGTGTAAAGACCTATACAATATAGGCAAAGTAAGGAACTCCACTTTCTTAAGAAACACCAGTTAACTAATGTTAATGTTATAACAATTTCTTTCAACTGTTGAGGAAATCTGAGATTATGCCATTAAATGACTGTGAGAAATATAAATGTGTTGTAAACTGTCTTCTATATATTTCCACTTTCCCTTCTCAACTTCTGTATAATTAACACCTCTCTTCAACTTGTTCTTTTTGACTAACTTTGTTCTTTTCAAGTTAAATAATTTAATACCTTCTCTTCCTTTCGTTTAAGGTCTCTTTATCTTGTGATAAGTTTTCCTTTATACTGAAATCTCTGCTGTCTAAATGATAATCAGATGACATCCACTACTATAGAACTTAAAAATCCCAGCACTTTCACTAAAAACATCTAACTGTGTCGTTATTAGACATCAAGGTATGTCATGCACATGAGAGGTTGAATACACAAAAGAAAGAGATGTGCTGCAGAGAGAGCCAGCTTCTAGACATGACTTAAGAATTACCTATATTGGATGTTCACATTAAAGGCTTGTCTACACTAATGAGCTTAAAGCAGCACAGCTGTATCAATGTAGCCTATAGCCACTCTATGCCAACAGAAGAAAGCTTTCCAGTTGAAATATCTCCACAAGTGACAGCAGCTGTTGGTGGGAGAAGCTCTCCCACTGACATAGTACTGTCCAACACCAGTGGTTCTGTAGGTGTAACTTACATCACTCAGAAGAAGGGGGCTTACACTTTTGAGTGACATAAATTATTTCAGCAAAAGTGGTAACATAGACAAGTCCTAAATCCAGAGTGGTGCGTTCTATTACACTACCTTTTAAAACTTGAAAAAGGCTAATTTTGACCAAATCCTGTTCACTATAGACAAGCAGTCCTATTGACTTCAGTAGAACAACTTGCATGATTCATGGAGACAGGATTTGGTTCCACATAACTATACATCATGCTGTTGGATCAACCAGAAGGAGGTACAAGAGGCATAAAGAGGCAGAAAAGGCAGCTGGAAATTTCTGAAGTGTGTCGCACATTTTCTTCTGGAAAAAAAAAAGAAAAAATGTGAAGATTAGTAATGTGAAAATTGAGAGACATTACACATTTCTCTAGTTGTGTGCTGTGTCTCTAGTTGTGTGCTGTGTCAGCCATAAGCAGATATATCCTGTAATATTTCCATAGTATAATGGACAATATACCTGAAGATGAACCAGCTTATGCTGAGATTTGATCAGAGCCAGTTAATTGATTAGGATATGCAAAGTGCATGCATGAAAACACTGGAGGAAAGTATGGATGCTGCAGGAAGTGGGTGTTGGTGATTCAGTATCTGATTTCCTAACACTGAACAATACAGAGAACAGCGCATTGGATTACACTTTAAACACTAAGAATAATAAAAATTGAATAGATATGCAGTAAGTGAATACCATCTATTGTGCACTGGAAAAGTATTGGTCATGTAATCAAAAACTATCAGAATACATACACAAAAGGGATCAGGGAGCAAATTAAGGGTGAACAGGGAATTGTAATTCTGGAATTCCCTTTTGAATGGTTGGCTTTGAAAGCTTTATGATGTGTGTTAGTGTATTTTTGTCTTTGTATGACACTGAAGTAAATAATATAAGTGTTTTTCCTTTGCTTAGTAATAATGGTAGTTCAAGTTTTTTAGGACTCGTTAAATAGATGTGTTACTAGTGTGGAGTAAGGTCCCAGTTTCCCTATCTGGGCTGGTAATGTTTGTAAAATGCTTTAAGGTCCATGGGTGAATTGTCCACATAAATACTGTTAAATTAGGAATACTAGGTAAAAACTCAGTAAGTATATTGCAGGAGGTTCAGTCCCATAACTGTTGTAACCACCTGTTGACATTGTGAAACCAGCAGCGTCATTTCAACTGTTGTTAATAGCAATTTCCTATGTTAAAGCATAACATAAAAGAACTTCTATAAAGTACAATGACATTGGCCAGAAGATGGATCTAGTCAAATCAGGGCATGTGAAGTCTGACAGAAAACATATAGATCAGCCTGACTGCTTACTTTACAAAGTAAGTAGAGTATATTAACATTCTGAAAAGAGCAAATTTCTCCTGATGGGGTGGGAGAAAATGAAGCCCTACATATTCTGAAAATTCAGCCATGACATGTGGATTTAAACATACAGTAAACTGTACAGGCTTCCTAGCCATATACACTTAAGTAGGTGAGATAAGAACTGAGCTGTGAGCTACAAACAGTAAGCATTTGTTTAAGGAATATTGGGAAGCCAAAAACTATATGATTCAACTTTTTTTTTGAAGCCTGAATACCCAGAGAATGTGCAGCAAAAATGTACCTAAACATTTAACAGTTTCCAATATCTGATTTTATGTGCTTTAAACATCACTGCACAAGGGCACTACAAAAGTACTGGAGTGAGCAGTTACAATGATAAAATGTTTCATACTTTATCATTTCCTTGTTAATGTGATTTAGAGGAAGGGGGTCATGGCCAGTCTGAGAATGGACTAATGAATCCATCAGGGAAGCTGATACAAGAGAAGAATAGAAAATTGAAAGTGCAGGTCGAGCACCTGAATCAGATTTTTATGATACACTGTTTCAATGGAGATTTATTCAGCACTGAAATAAGCCCACTGACTTTCAGCTAAAGACCAGAAGAGAATCATATATATTTGTCTAAGTCTGGAAGCAAGCTAATTCAGTAGGCATTCATACATAATAAAACAGGATAAATCACAAAAGATTAAGTTAGCTTTAGTTTATAGTTAGTGTTCCTTTTCCTACAGGCAGGGCAGATGACTAAAATCAATTCAGAGTGAAACATGGAATCTGCTTGTTGTGGTGATACAATGGTAGTGTAAGTGGATAAACTTGAAGGCAAGATGATGAATCTTGGTTTTATCACATAATTTAACTGGCCAATAATAATTTTTGGCTCTCTATAATTTGACTGCATGAAACTCAAGATTTATTGATGAAAGAGAATCAAATTTCACTTTTGAAACTTCATTACTGAGGGAAAAACACCATTATTTGGTAAGAATCAATAGCGCTTGGTGCTGTACAGAGCATAAAGGAAAACACAGTCCCGTTGAAAACCCTGCTCTAGAAAGAAATGTAAGGACTCTTGTGCCTGCAATCCACTTTTTGGGAGCTGGAGTTCTACTGAAGAGTTGGACTACACTTGTGTGGATCAGATTGCAGGCTCAAGGCCAATACAGACAACTTTGAGGTCATGAAGTCTCCTCCTATTTAGTTAATTAGAGCATTTGAATTTTCAAGAAACTATTTTGCAGGCTGTGGGGTAAGCTATATACAAACAAAAGCTTGTTTATGCTAGTGTGTAGCAGCATATCTCAACTGAGGCATATACAGCCTTCTCCAAACTATACATCAGTAATACTCAATAATAATCTGAATAAAAATTAGTTTCTGTGGTAGTTTCTCACATTTTTATTGTGAACGACCTTCCTGCCAAATAAAGCTTATTCTACATGCCTTACACTAGGGATGTCAATATGTAGGCAACTATGGCTACGTCTAAACTACATCCTCTGTCAGCAGAGAGATGTAAATGAAGCACTTCGAAAGTGCAAATGAAGCCGAGATTTAAATATCCTGTGATTCATTTGCATAATTGCATCATGACGCGCTTTCAAAAAACTGCAGCCTCTGTCCGCAAGGAGTTTGGACCTCTTCAGACAGGAGCTGCTGTCACCCCATACAGCTGCCTCTGTATCAGAGGCAGCAGCGCATGGTGGAAGGCAGCAAGTCTGCACAGGGAGCTAGTTTTTGAACTGTTTCCCCTTACGGTGCAGCTCGTGCCTGATACAGAGGCAGCAGTGTGGGATAGCAGGGGAAAACCCTGGAGTGGGGCCAGAGCGCACTAGTTGCTGGCTGGCCCCACCCCAGGGGGCTATTGAATAGGTGTGTATCTGATAAGAATTCAGATTTACACAACTATTCAATTACCCAATATCTAGCATCCCTACCTTACAAATCATTCATGAACTAATGGATTAATCTAAACAATATGACAAAAGTCAGAACCGTGGTCATAAGTTTAAGAACAAAATACTGTATTTGTTTAAACTTAAAAAACAACAAATGGCCTGGCAGCACTTTATAGACTAACAAAACATGTAGATGGTTTTATGAGCTCCGGTCATCTGAAGTAGTGTTCTCTGCCCACGAAAGCTCATGCTACCATCTACATGTTTTGTTAGTCCATAAAGTGCCCCCAGATCATTTGATGTTTTTTAAGTTTCTCCTGTGCAGACTAACTCTGCTACCCCCTGAAGCGGCTGTATTTGTTTAGTAATGAGATTGACAGATGTATTTGTGTATGCTATTCTTTATTGTCATATAAACAATGTTATGAATTGAAGGGGGTTGGCATGCAGAGGCAAACTGGGAATAAGTTGGCCTAGTATGTGATCTTATCAGTCGACCAGAAACAGGAATCTGTTAAATTAGTTTTAGAAGGCCACAAATTGAATTTTTGGTCTTTTGGTAGAAGGAAAACTAGCTCCTGGGAGAGCCTGGAATGACAAACACTGAACTTTTGCTAGAATTTTGGCTACTTTAGTCTCCCAACAACTAGTGGCTACAAACTGGAGGAGGTCCATGCTCTTCGTGCTTGGTCATAAAAGAGCCGGGAAGGGCCAGACGAGGGAGGTGTGCTTTGCACAGTAATCCACTCTTACGTTGCTATCAGACTATTGTGGGGACCTGAAACTCTCTTTGCCAACAATTGTTTCATCTCACACTGTGCAGCACGTGCGCCGCTTGCGGATAGCAGCCTGGTCCCCCACCCACCCCGGCTGCCACCAACAAAGCCGCGTGTCCTGCCCGCGGCCCGCCTCCCACAGCTGGCTGCACGTGCTCTGCTCCCACCTGTGGCCATCCCGGCGCGGGGCGCCCCTCCCCTGCGGGCGCCGCACGCGGTCACCGCTAGGAGCGCGCGGGCCGCCCCCTCCCCGACAGCCCGGGGGAAAGCGGCCGGCCCCAGGAAGCCCTCTCACCCCTCCCCCCCGCTCGCACGTCAAGCGCCGGGCGTCACGGGCAGGTTGTAATGTACCAAAAAAGCGCGCAGCCCCTTAATCGCTGCCTTCGCCCAGGCATCGGCCCCGCCAGATCCGCCGCCGGTTGGGGGCTCCCTGGCGGGCTGCAGCGCAGGACCCGCGGGTGGTTGGCGGGCGCTGCTCTGCGGGGCCCGCGCGCTGCTGGGCTCCAGCCGCCGGGGCTCGCCGGAGGTCGCGGAGCTGCCGAGGGTAACCCCGCGCCGGGGCACGAAGGGGGGCGGAGGGAGGGGAGAGGCCGCGCAGCGACCGCTGCAGCCCCAGCCCAGGCGTGGCGCGGAGCCCGGGCCGCGGGGAGGGGGCTGCTGCGGGCGCTGGTGCGCGTCTATTAGCAGGCGCGTGGTAGTGATGGCGGCTCTCCCGGAGACTTTCGCTGTCACTGGCTCCTACACCCGGCTCCGGCCCGCCCGCCCCCTGCAGCGCAGCACAGCGCCGCCGGCCTCGCTGGGCGGCAAGAGCGGCAGCGGCGGGGGCCGAGAGCGGGCGCGGGGGCCGGCGGGCGGGCGCGCGGCATGGGGCTGCTGGAGCGGACGCGGAAGGAGTGGTTCATCCTCGGCATCGCGCTGGTGATCGCCGTGGCCAAGCTGGAGCCCGCCTGGGGGGCGAAAGGGGGTAAGTCTGGCGCCGCTGGGGCCAGGGGCTGGCGAAGCCCCCGGGCGAGGGGCGGGGCGGGGCGGGGCGGGGGGCAGCGCCCTGTGGAGCGATCCCCGCGGGGACCCCGGCTCGGCGTGTCGCTTTGCAAGGAAGGGGCCGGACACAGAAGGGGCGTGGGGGTGGGGGGCTTCCCTTGCTGCAGCTCCCTGAGGGGGGCAGCCCAGCCCGGGCGGGGTACGTTCGGCAAAGCATCGTGCTGCCCCAGAAATGCCAAACCGCGCTTTGAACGTGGCCGCTGCTTCCAGCACACGGGTAAATTCCCACCCTGGCTGGGGCGTTTGGATGCGCACGTTATGGGCCATGCAGGTCATGCGGCTGCTGCCCCCGACACAGGGCTTCATTGAGGCTCCAGGACACATACTGACACGTTGCACTGAGAGCCGGGCACGACTTCCGTGTGCTGCAGTTGAATGTCGGAACGGTGCTACCTCCCAGCCCAGCCCAGCCCAGCCCAACTCTGTCGGCAAGGGGTGATTTTTCTGCAGCTGTCAAACTTGCAGAGAAGTTTTTTTTTTTTTAAGAGTGAGGATTGTCAGGGTCTCATTGACATATGTATACTATAAATCCTTGATCACGAGAGAAGAAACACTTTAAAATGACCTAAAATAAGTCCAAAATTAAGGAACCTTCTTCCAAATGAATATTAATAACTGGAGGAATAACATTGAACCACTCTCAGGCTTTAACCAAATGCAAACCGTATTATGCGGATACAACTCATAATGTGGGGGATTCAGTCCTGCTAGTCCAGTTTTATTAAGAGTTAAATTCCTTCTTTATTCCAGAAACTCTTCAGTAAATATTAATTTATATGGATCGTATCTTAATCAGAAGCCTTAATATAGCCTCTAAGGTGTCAAATGCAAATGAAAACTGACTTAATATGGTAACTTTGAAATATGTGAAGTTTATGCAATTGCATGCTATTGTTTACCTTCACTGTGCTGCAAACTTTAGTGCCAGGCTCAGTGTTTAAACATCAAACACTGATCATGTTCTTGTTCAAATATCAAAACATAAGAAATTAAAAAAAAAAGCAGTTATTTGGCATCACTGGACTTGAAATCCTTTCTAATGCTCATATTTATTTCTGTGACATCTGCATTCTTTGAAGCAATAGTCATGTTTTATAATGGCAGCAGAATTCTGAGCGCTTCCCCCAAATAACTTTGAAGTTTGAATTAGCAAGAGGCACCTGAGGAGAGGCTATTAGGTTTATGTGAGCTAAAGCACTAAGCTCCATAATTAAATCTGCTGTACATTAGCATTTTGCTACATTTACTTTTTAATCAAAATTATACATTTCTAGTGTAGAATCTTTTGCTGGTTTTAACATTCCCCTTCTCATCTTCCATTTACACTACAAAAATAATGTGTCTATATTTGTAAGGTTTTTGAGTATCTCTGCCTTGACTGATAATTGTGTAAATGGAATTAAAACATATTTTGACTTGGCAAAATATAACTTCCATTAAGAACAGGCGGAGAAGTTGATTAATAACTGGAATTGAATATTTGTCGTCTTCCATCTCTACTTAACTCGAGAGGGATGCTGAATGACAATGTGAAATTGAGTCAGAAGTAATTTTAAGTACTTCCTCTGCCCCAAGCTCCTGTTTATGGTTTTACTAAAATATATTCCAGTTTTATATCTTCTGTCCCCACTGTTACCTCCATGTGAGCAACAGGCAAAAATGACTGATTCTACCAGGGTAACAATGAAGCGATATGTCTATACACCAAGTGCAGTCAAATGCATGCAATAAACAGAGGGAAAGAGGACATTTTTTTGTTGAAGAAATCTTATGCGGTACTTGTAACAAAAAGTAAAGAACATTCTGTTTGATTTTGAAGTTGACAGCATCTCTTTAATTATAGTAGGTAACTGGTAGCACCTCTGATAATTAGTTTTCATTAGACATTCCAGCTCCAAATACCCAGAATATTTGCTATCTATATGACTGGTTTATGCCTCTGTAGAAAGTATTAGCAAACTTTCTTCAGTTGTTTTTAGGTTATGGGAGGAAGAACGCTTTCTAACCTTTTAACCTTTGTTTTAATTTTTAACAGTGCTGAATTTTGAAGGTTGGTATGGACAGTTCTTGCTGAGGAACTAGGGCTGGTGCTTGGCTTCAGGAGAAAAAATACATTTTACAGGATTTAAAAATTCTTTCTAGTGTTTTCTGGGGGCAGCAATGCTGTATGGAGCTTACTGCGGGCAAACTCTTGTGCTTGCGCAAAGCCTCACTCAGAGTACTGACTTCCAGTGGGGTTCTGTACAAGTGAATGAGGCCACCATCGAAATGGATTTCCTTGCAGGATCAGGGCATGCTTTAAGCAGAGCCTAGTGGTGGGATAACTCCTTTGTGATATCGCTGGACTGACTTGACCATCAAGTTCATGACCAGTCATGCCAGGGGCTGTTGCTGGGACAACTTCCATAAAATACATGTACATATTGAATCACGATGCTTTAAGATTGAAAAAAAATGAGTGAGACACAGATGCATGCATGGGTGTAAAATCTATGGAGGCTGTGACACTCCAGCTGACAAAACCATAGTCTAACTTATAGAATTGGTGTCCAAGGCTTTTTTGGCAGTATGTGCATGGCTGTGGAACCTTGTTCCATTAACAACTAGGCTGAGCTCTAGTCTGACTATCTTCAGGGCATGAAGCAAAACCCACCTTTCTGTCTGTTTTACTGACAGGAGGGTGGGCTCTGTTGAGTCCACTCAGAGTATATGCCTTCTGATAAGAGATAAGAGAGAGCTATGGTTTCATTAGATGTTCCATGCAGTAGGGAGGTATTTGAGTATACTGATTTTAAAGTAACATGAGCTAATTCACATTCAGGTTGCCCAGTTCAAAACTAGGCAAAATAAACATTGGATTCCAACAACACCGGTATTATAGCCATGTTGCGCATACATAGCACTTTTCTATTTCCTCGGTTTTGGTTACATGTTTAACTTACTATTTCCAAGTATATAGAAGGCACAGTATAGCCAAGTTATTGTTGCATCTGAAACTTTAACTTGTTTACTTCCTGACTTGCTTTAAAGTTGTGTATAACACAAGGTATTTTGTATTTAATACACACAGTTTTTATATCTCGTAGAGTCAGGGCTATGTAAATGCAGGATTTCTATGCCAATAGCTCATCTCCAAAGAGACAGAAGTTGGGTGGATTCAGTGTAGAATCAAGATCTGTGTGAACTTAGAACATTGACTGGGGTTTTGTTTTCAGCAGTCCCTCATGATTTATGGTTCCTGCCCCAAAAGGATATTTGTCATTTTTATAACAGTGTTAAATTTTAATTTATTTGAAAGAGTATACTAGGCCTTTGATTTGGTCATGTTCTTTGGAGGAGCCAGGGTCTTCCCAGGGAGATCTGACTGCCAGATTGGGACTAGCGTGTGTTTAGAAATAATGTATTGCCTGAGTGTGCCATTACGATGCAAGTCTGTGCTGAGGATTATGTGGAACTACACTGCCCTGTGAAGCCCTTTGTGAGGGTGCAGCTTGCCAGGCCTTCTGGCTGATACATATTGCAATTCTTCTAACTGTCCCACATATGTGCAACCCAATGGTGGAAGAAGGCTCCTTATTTGCCATTCACCACCTAATATTTCCATATTAAGTCAAGGCAGAATCTGCCCCATGGGAACCAACAGGTTACATAGGCATACTCTTTATTGCATCATGCAATCGCCGTGTCTTTGTTTTTGTATTAAAATAAGAACGACATTCACTTAAATAGAAAAACTTAGCCTTTTAAGACAGACTTTAAAGTTAATAATCAAAAGTACTCCAAAAATATTTCTCTACATTCTGAAATATCTAATTACTTTGGTGTATTATAACTTTTTATATTGTACTATCCTGAAATGCTTCACTTTGTTTTTGTGTTTGTTTTTTTAGGACCACTGAAGCCAGAAATTACCATAACATACATTGCTGTTTCAGCGATATTCTTTAACAGTGGACTTTCATTAAAAACAGAGGTATGGTAAATAAGTTCTCTATGATTCTTTCTTGGTTTATTTTAAAAGTTCGGGCTGATCTTCAAAAGCCATGAATGCAGTCGAGCACATTAAATTACTGACCCCTTTCTTTGATAGATGAGTAATAGAACCCTGTGAAAGTTAGAGCAAGATATACTGAGTAAAATTTACTCACCTGTGAAGGGTCTGCATGAGACACTTTATTGCTTCAGAAATCCCACAGTAGATCTCTTGAGATTGAGAAGGTGTAAATGGAGCCTCAATGCTTATGAACTATGCAGAGGGCTTAGCACCATCCCCAAATGGGGTTGACAAGAGCAAGTATGCTTATGATAGGGATGTAAAATCCTGTTTCATTAGTTAACTAGTTAAATGCAAAGTTTGACTGGTTAATTGATATAAACAGGACCTGGATGGGGTTGTTACAAATCTGTCCCTCTGTGTGTGGGCAATCAGACCACTCCAGGATCTTACAGAGGAGAGCTGAACGATTGAGGGCACAATGAGAGTAGTATCCTTATATTAGTTTTATTCCGTATATATATATATATCAACAGACAAAGATGTTAAGATTGCTTATATGTAATTGCGAGATATTCTCTTCCTCTTTTCAAGCATACTCACACAAGCATACTTATCAGGTGTCCAATCTTGATGGTATCTGGAAGAGGCTGGCCATGCATGCGCTACTTCAGCTTCTCTGTTGATTCATCTCCACTGATGCCCCGGTGCAGAGGACCCTTACATACTTCTAATCAGTAGCTCTGTTGATGATTGACTGAGAAGCTGCTGTGTAAAACTTTCCTTTGGGTATCACACAAACAGTCATTCTCCTTAGTTTTGCTTTTTTTCATGTTGTTTGTTCCATGGTCACTTTGTGCAATCAGGTCTCCTGATGTTTTGCCTTTTTGCTTTCGGCCTCTTCTGTCCACTCCACAATCATTCTTATTTATTCTTACCCCATTAATTCATTATCATCAATACAAAAATCAATACAATCTGTGAGAATCATATCGGGGGCTCGCTCCAGCCTGGCTGTACTGAGCAGATCCCTGCCCTCTGCAGCTGGCTGGAGTGCCCTTACCTAGCCGCAGGCACGGGCTGGTCCAGCCTGTCCGGACCGGCAGCCCCTGCCTGCAGCTTGCCTGCTGGGTGGAGCACCCCTGTCTGCAGTGAGTCCCATAGGGCTGGAACAGCCCGCTGCCTGTGGCAGGCACGAAACTGCTCCAGTCCCCACCAGTTAACTGGAATTGATAACATCACCCTTAATGGACGATGCTTAACTGGTTAACCTTTCGCATCCCTAACTTGTGAGGATCCAGTGGGTTCAAAAGGTGTTTCAAAGGTGGACACCAAAGGGGATAGCAGCTGCTACCGCAGTTTATTGCCTGGAATAGTGGTCACAGTCGAGTTTTCTCTAGAGCTCCATAAATTGCTTTTGGCTTGGGAACAGTTTCCTAGAAGTTTCCATGGTTCCTGAGCCTGTTTCAATTCTTTCTTCCATTTTATTTTTCAAAAAAGAAAAATTGTTGGGGGAAAATTCTCCTGTATCTTAAGGAAAAGAAACATTGCCCAGTTACCTGCAAAACTGTGGTGACTGGGTGGAGAGATGCAACAGTTTTCTATCAAATTTTTGTTTGCCAGTGCATCTCAGGTAGCCATGCTTAAAAGAAAACCATTGCATATCTCTGTGAGTCTAGACTCTCTGCTCCCTTTCACTTTGTTGACTGATTTGATCAGTTAAGAGGATAACTTAAATGGGTGCTAGTGCACTTTAGTTAGTTGCACAGCAATGAGGAAATCAATAATTCAGCTAATATTTTGCACCAGAGTTTGACAAATCTATTTACCTACTCACCTTTGTGAAGTGGGAAGTTTCTCTTGACTATTTAGCCAGATTGTATTATTGAATTCTGCCAAATTTAAGCTTATACCATTTTAAGTTTTCAAGCTTATGGTTGTGAAGGTAACCCTCCATATGGGGGCCAAGTCTGAATTAATGCGATCTGAGTCTATAGTCAGATTGCTCCACTGCCACTGTTGAATCTCATGGTTTTGCCCAGTTATGGCAGCAGTGAAATCAGTAACTCTGGTTGGCTTCACTGCTGCTGTATGATGACCACAGATGACTTAGTGGTCAAGAAGCATGTCAGTTTCATTCTTCTTCATAGAAAACCAGTTAATACAAACAGAAGCTAGCCCTGTAGTTATTAATGGGGAAGAAGGCCCCACAACAGCGGGTGGGAATTGGTAGTGTTCAATAATTTCAAGTATTGAAGCTTCAAATTCATAAAACGGCTGATAACGAGAGGCTGGTAAGAGAGTTGAAACCCCACTCCTTGTCCAGAGACAGAACAATGGTAGCCATGCCAATAAGTGAGGTGGTCAGCTAGGGACGTAAAATTTCGATTAGTCAGTAAAGGTGCTTCTGCCTTTGAAGTGTAGCGTAGGCCACAAGGCTGTTGCTATACTTCAAAGGCAAAAGTACTGCGGGGAGCATGGGGCCAGTTGGGGACTCAAGCAGTCTCCTGCTGGTCCCGTGCTCCCCAGGCTCCATGCAGCACTGCCACTTTCAAATGCCTTGGGGAGCCTGGCACGTGGCATTTCAAAGCAGAAGCACTACGTGGAGCCTGGGGTCATTGCATCAGGCTCTATGTGGCATTTCAAAGTGGCAGCGCCGCATGGAACCCAGGGTCAGCGGGGAGTTGACCCCGGATTCCACATGGTGCTGCTGCTTTGAAATGCTGCATGGAGTGTAGGCCAGCTGGGGATTCCCCCAAAAGAGACAGTGGTGGGAGAGGGGAGAGTGAGTAGTCAACCAGCCTGTCGACTATCCGATTAGCATTTGCTTATCGGATAGTTGACTAGTCGACTAGTTCACATCCCTACTGCCAGCAGAGGGGCTTGGCTTCTATGTGTGGTTGGTGAGGCACTCTGACGCCCCATCATTTTTTGTATCTACCTTTGTCTAGTAGATTTACTATTTAGAAAATTAGGTGCCTACCGCAGGGGTGGGGAACCTAAGGCCTGGGGGCCGGGTGCAGCCCCTGGCTTGCCTGGATCTGGCACCTGAGGCTCATGGCTTCTCCAGCATTGGGGAGCCCATGCTGGTGAAGGGTGGGGTTTTTTTTTTGTTTTGTTTTTTCACTTGTGTGTAGCCCCTGACTGATTTTTCTGTGGATCAGTGGCCTGACCCAAAACAGTTTCTCCACCTGTGACCTACCTAATAAACTTTTCAAGCCCAGCTTTGTTCTCACATGGCATCTTTTCATCCAGGGACCTTAAAGCAATTTATAAACACGAATAAGGACACATGTATCTTATATTATTATGCTGACCTACGTTATGTGGGCATACGGCTGCCACAGTAATTCAATTGCTTTTGCATGTTACGCTACTTGCTTCAATTGTGAGTGTCTTCACCAAGTACAATTGTACATTGAACTGTCAGTGTATGAAGCATAATGGGACAGCTGCTGAAAGCCTATGACAGATCATGTAAGCAATGCATTGTCTATGCTGACACTATTAAATGCATCGACCTTAACTCTATGCTGCCCGTGGAGGTGGTGTTAAGCTGGCATTGCAATGTGGTTACATCAGCAGGAGCGAAATTTTAGTGTAGATATTTAGGCTGATGCAAGTTGCCTTGTGTCAACCTAACTCTGTAGTATAGACCAGGGATTTAGCTTGTACGGTAATAGGTAATATTCAGACCCATTCATTGGCTCTCTAGTTATTGGTAAGGGCTCACAATTATTTATACTCAGGTTCAGGTCTCATCAAGAAAGAGAAGAAAATTTGGACTGTTGTTACTAGTAGCTATTACATTCTAAAATATTTATGACAAATTCTTGGAGAGCTGGATTATTTTAGCATTGAGGTTCAACAGAGCATGTTTTATTAGTCATTTACTGTATCCGACTGTTTTTCAGAAGTGTGACGTACAATCCAAAAGTATATATTGACTTAGATCTATCTCCCATATTTTAACGTTAAAGTATTTTGAGATGCAGTGCAAGTTATTTTCTATGTTTTATCCTTTTGAGTATGTACGCACATGCATGTTGTGTGTATTGTTATCACTTCTTTACACCTGTACGTTTTAATGGAGCAAGCATTCAGTATATTCTGTAAAGTCATAAAAAACTATACCAATTTTATGTCAGTAATAGACAAAATGTTCACACTTCCAAATTTTTATTTTGGGCAATATGCTGAGTTTTTTATAATTATCTTTCATAGTTCAGTGTCCTGCTATTGTAGATGTGGATTCAGAAGTTCTTGACAAAATGGTGGTCATCTTACTGGCATAGCTCTGTTTATGCACATACAAAGAAATCTTGATTGTATTTTCAGAAGCATGCATTAATATAAGCAGAATTTTACATTTGTAGTGATAACTCTGAATTTGCAATACATGGGTACGTCTAAACTACATGGCTCCGTCGACGGAGCCATGTAGATTTGTTGTTTTGGCAAAGTCAAATGAAGCCGCAATTTAAATGATCGTGGCTTCATTTAAATTTACATGGCTGCCGCGCTGAGCCGACAAACAGCTGATTAGCTGTTTGTCCGCTCAGCGCGCTAGTCTGGACGCTCCCCTGCCGACATCAAAGCCCTTTGTCGGAAGCCCCAGTAAACCTCATCCCATGAGGAATAACGGGGCTGCCGACAAAGGGCTTTGATGTCGGCAGGGGAGCGTCCAGACTAGCGCGCTGAGCGGACAAACAGCTAATCAGCTGTTTGTCGGCTCAGCGCGGCAGCCATGTAAATTTAAATAAAGCCGCGATCATTAAATTGCGGCTTCATTTGACTTTGCCTATGTGTCTAATCTACATGCCTCTGACGACAGAGGCATGTAGTCTAGACACAGCCCATGAGCAGAATATTTGCTCACATGTTACCATCATGCCCATTCAACTTTCAGTTTATTAGCATGAGGGTAAAAAGGAACAGTGTTGTCTTGTAGGATCTTGGAAGACAGAGACACCTTGGATTTCTTGATATGCTGTGGAGATGTGGTAGCCTTCTCTGTTGGTTTGTGCAGGGAGGAACGGGGTAGGGCTAAGGCTATGGTTTAGCAGTTTCCTCTACCCCTTTTGAGGTGTCCTGAGAGAGCAGTCTCTACATTTTTGCATATGCACAGACAGAAATTGACAGATCTTTTTGTGGGATGCACAACAAGGTGGAGGCACCTTATTCACTCCTTTCCCTTGCATCCACGGCAGGGACTATGATGATATAATCCAAAATGTATCCTTTGTAAGGGTCTCCTCCTTGTAATGGTGACCAGCAAAGATACTGAAAACATCAATAATTCGGGGAATATATTTCTTGTAACTCAAATCTCTTCCCTCCTTCCCATCTTTTCAGATCTGCAAAGACCTAATCCATTAATGTGGTACCACTGCATGCACTTTTACAACAGTGTTGCATCTACTCTGGATACTTACTGGAGACCACAGCCAAACTGTAGATAAGTTTTTGTGTGGGGGTGATTTTTTTTTTAATATTGCACAGGTTCCATTAAGCCTTCCTTATGTTCCTTATAGGGCATTTCCTAAAAGGTATAAGATGATATATTAGAAAAAAAGAAATATTGAAAACTACAGTACTGAAATCCAGCAACGGGTGGTAATTTCACACTCACCCAGGCTGATTATGGGATGAATGTGACTGCCACCCCTACACTCTACTAGGGATCTTGGACTGGCTTAATGAACGATTTATGGTAGGACAAAACTTTTGCGACCTGACAAGAAATTAGACTAAATGTACCAAATAATTCTCTAACTCTTGAGTGTTTCGGGTATTAGTGTATATATAATAGGGCTTTTTTAAACTTACCTTTAAAATCATTATACTTCAGTCACCTATTGTATTCCCTCACGACATCTGGTAAAAACATCTTTCCTATGCTGGTGTTAAATCCTCTGTTCATCTTTGTTCTCCTTGTTGATGTACTGACATGCAGTGCTTGTTAAGAATATGCCATTCTAATGTTTCTTTACAGATTACACTACATTGAGATCTCTCGTGAGTAAACAGGATCTCTTTCTCATATCGGTTGCCTTTAGTAGTATTGAAGATTTTTCATTTTTTTTTTAAATATCTTCACTTCTTAAAGATCGTCAGTGTTTAAAAAATTGAACATTGTTTTTTTTGTGGTAATACTGTCAGTGTATATTACAAATTCCTGTCTTCAGGGCCATGTTACTTCCTGAGAACACCTTTTAAATGGATTAAGGGAGTAATTTTTAGATCAAATATCTTGGTCCTTTTTTTAAAATCAGGTTTGGGGGAAACACTTTTGTCTTAAGAGAAAGCAAAAATACCTGACAAGGATCCAATGCTGAATCCCTGCCTGATATTGCTAAAATTTGTGTTTTCCTCGCTGGTGGATTGAGTGGATAAAGAAGCTCTATTGTAGCTTAGTCTGGTTTTAACAACTTGTTTGGTTTTATTTATAAATTGCCATGTTTTTTGAAGTTAGCTAAATTTTAAAGTTAAAAACTTCAATGGGCTCTTTATTCAAGTTTGAAAAAGTCGGCTGCTAGCTGACAAATTGACATTTTAAAAATCACTGCTGTGTATGTGCAATGAGTTAGACTTTCTACATTTTAAAATGTATCTGACATATCTGATCTAATTAAGGGCAGCTGAAGAAACCTAACAAATTAGCGTTCTCGTGAGAGTTACATTAGACCTCAGTTAAGTAAGCTGACTAAAATGGACTTCAGTGTTCTGAGGTAGACAACTAAATAGATTAAGTTGACTTGGTTCTTTTCAGATTTATTACACTCAGAGTTGATATGACAAGAAGAAGCCTTTTTCTTTTGTATGAAAAGTATTTGTGTCTACATTTCTAAGAATGTCAATATGAAGAGACAAATGGTGGGTAAGAGGAAAATATGTAATAATCTTTAAGTACCTTAGTGAAGTACTTTGCGGTCCTCTGATGAAAAGTGCTACGTTATTTTTTTTTTCCTGTACCCAGCTGAAAATTGCTCTTCATTCTCTGAATTTTCTTGCTTTCTTAGTTTTACGGCTTCAGCATTCTTTCTGTGTAGTTCTTACCCACCTTAATATGACTTGGCTATGAATTTGCTGTCAATTATTCTGGTGTATAATGTCAGGGGGGGTGCCTATATACAGCAGGGCTTAATTCGAAATAAGCTATGCAAATTGAGCTATGTCAATTGCGTAGCTTATTTCGAAATAGCTTATTTTGCAGTTGGGAGCATCTACACAGCACTTACTTTGAAATAGAGCACTCTTCCTCCGACTTCCCTTACTCCTCGTACAATGAGGGTTACGGAAGTTGGAATAAGAAGTCCTCCAGCTTGACAGTATTTTGACATTATTTCGAAATAACTGCCTGCTGGGTAGACGTGGACTAAGTTATTTTGAGAACGCTAATTACACTTAGTTTTTAAGCATTTCTGGGATATTGAACAAATAAAAACTGGCACTGAATTAATTTTCTATGTGAGTTTTAACATCTCACTTGAGAGAGCACCTGTGATTCTTTCTACAGTGTAAGGTCCTTTTCTGCTGGTATGCAAGAGACTTACACTCTTGTTGGCTTTGTTTAGACTAGAGTCATATTTTAAACTGTCTCTATTAACACTATCTCACCTCCCTTGTTGTATCAACAATGGGTGCCTTAGTGTAGACAGGCTCTCAGTTGACACAGTTCTTGAAAGGGTGACCGAGCCAGAGACCTTTTCACTAACCTGCCATTATGGGACCTGAACTGGTATTAGCAACAGTGGGAATTTTTTTGAATGAAGAACCTATGGGAGACAGAGTTTTAGTGTTGATGGGACTTCTTTAGTGAAGGGGAAAATAGACTTCTAAAAGTTTAAAATAAGCTACTTAGATTGCATACGTTTTTGTCTTACTATAAAGTCGACTATTTTAAACAGCACAGAAGTTAACTTATCTTGGCTATTATAACTGCAGCTTCTTCTCTTCTTGTTTTGCAGGAGCTGACAAGTGCTTTGATGCATGTGAAGCTACATCTTTTTGTCCAGATCTTTACGCTTGTGTTCTTCCCAACAGCAATATGGCTTTTTCTTCAAGTATTATCAGTCACACCTATAAATGAATGGCTTTTAAAAGGGTATGTTTAAACATTTAAGAGTGAAATATATTTATGGCTACTTGTTAAGGGCTGCTCTTGCAGTAATATGTGTTTAACAGTTATATAGTGAAGTGATTTCACTGTGTAGTTTCATGCTTTGACACTTGCTATTGAAGAAGCAGTGCACACAAGATTATCCTTTCAGAAACATGGTATCATGTTTAGAAAGACTTGTCAGCTAATTTCATGTGTAGGGAACTTGCAGCAGAGCAGCTTTCTCTTTGACAAGTAGTCTGTTGAAGCTGCTATGCTAGGTTTCAAGATGTACAGAAAAATGATTGCTGAAGAGAGGCTTAAATCTATGAACGCTTTGAAAAAGCTCAGTATATGGCATATGTTTTACAAGTATTGTATGTATTCGGCATCACTGTACACATCCAGATGGCTTTTCAATATTAGTTCTTCCACTAAGTTGTGAAAGAAGAATATTGGAGCTTTTATGTTGGAACAAATCTCTTGTTCTTTGAATTGGTGGAATAAGTAACGGCTGTTTGTTATGAGAATAATAAGCATTTGCTTAAGTGAATTTCTGTAATCTTTAAACAGATGTTTACTGATAAAAAGCGACACCATAAATGATATGATAATGAATAGTACAGAAAATCTTAAAATATAGAAGCATCAAAATTAAACATATGCTGCCCCAGTTATAACTAGAGAGCAGTGCTTTGCTAGCCACTGGAAAGAAACCCTATTGTTCCAGTAATGTGGGATTGCTTTAGAATAATCCATCCATCTAACTATTTTAGTTGTAAATCTGCTTTGTTTATGTGTTTTCAAGGTCAGACTTTAAAATAGAGCTGTTGCTTTTTTTCCCCAAAAGTGTTTCTCCAAGCAGTTCATTTATGAAGTGGTGCATACGTTACAAGTGATGTTAAATTTGAGACAACAAAAACATCATTTAGGAAATGTTAGTGCTGTTTCTCAAAATTATATCAATAGATCGGTTGGAGCAGAAGTATGCCAGTATATCAAAATTAATCTAAACTTGAAACATGAAAATGGTTACAGTGAATATGATTGCAAAGTTTTTGCACCTGCAAGACCAGTGACAGACTTCCTCAATGTTATAGCCAGTCAAAATCGAGTCCTCACACAGAACAGCCTCAGCTGCAAGACTGTGAAGTGCAAGGAGTTTTGATTCCTCTCTTCCCAGTCTCTTCATTGCCATTTCCACTCCCTTCTTTCTTTTGATGACTTTTTCATGACACTTTAGAAGGGGTACATTCTTAATAAATAGGGATATTCATCTGAAACTCCCTAAACACTGTTTCCCCATAAAATTTGCATTTACAGTCCTTATACACGGGGAACTAACTATGCAACCATGTTTTTTTCTGAAGCTTTCAAATTCTTTGCAAAAACCCCTAAAATCATTCTACAGGGTGTCGTGGGGGCAGAACTCACTTCTGCGGCGCCTCCTGCTGATTGCTTGGGAAATTAATTCTTACTCAGGGCATCCCCTTCTAGTGGTGTCTCACCTATCTTCGCTCCACACTTGTGTTCCGGACCCGTATCACTCCCAACCTGCGGAGTCCTTTTTCAGACAATGCACACTCTAATGGCCTTGCCTTCTAACAGCTGGTGGAGATTCTGCATTAGTTCAGGTAGAAGAGCTGCTCTTCAGAATTTTTCCATACACTCACAATGCTACAGGTTCTATATGTCAGTGGGGCAGATGACTCCATGAGAGTTTACCAGGGAGAACAAAAACATCATAGGGGACCGGCATTGTCCACTACAGTGATTTCTTGCCCCCTTCCAGGGATTGTATCAGCAGTCCTGGTTTCTACTGTCTCTGTGGCCTCCTAGCCTAGCCCCTACGGCTCAAGGCAAAGCCACAGTTTATATGTGCCTTGCCTTGGTGGCTAGATGAAGTGTGAGGGGGAAGGAAAAAGGCCCCTATCCAGGGACCCACTGGTGGCAGCCTTATCCTGCCCTCCTCTACTTCCTTTTACTGCCTCTTGTTGCCTGGGCCACTTTCCCTGTGATCCATGCACCTCCCTGGCCCTTGTCGCAAGGCCTACAGTCTGGCAGTATCTCACCTTAGGCTGCTCAGCACTGCTCTACAGTACTTCTTAGGGAACTGATCCTGCACACTCCTTGGTCAAGACTCCTCTGTGTCTCTGCTGGGCAGCTTCTTATATACATGGCTGCCCTAGCAAGCTTCCCTCTTGTTTGCTCCTTAAAATCCCCTCCCTAATAGGCTAGAGCTCCGTGCAGGCTTCCTCTTGCTTGCTTTAACACCTTCCCAGCCAGTGTGGGGCAGTTGCTCCACCACAAGGTTGAACCTTTCTAGTCTGGCACCATCAGCACTTGACTGGTGTTGAACCAGAAAACTTGCCAGATCAAGGGGGGTCAATATTGTGTAGCAGCATTACCAACATTTTCACTGCTCACTGGGCTCTTAGAAGACAGGGGTAAATTAGAACTAAATAACAGCACAGGACACTGAGAGCCAGGATGTGGCTGTAAACAAAATTTATGGGACCACGGGAAACTTGGCCACTCCCTTGAAAAGTGGACATGTGGTTAATTAAAATCAGACTGGAGCAGAGAATGTCAGGCTAGAGAGGTTCAACCTGTATCGTTTCTGTTTTGACAGTATTTTACCTTTTATGACAATTAGTCTATCCCGTGGGTGTTTCACACACAACTCAGATGAGTGAAGATTGTTTAAAGAGGGTGTTTTCTTTATGAATACTACTATCAGAATTAGGGTTTTCAAGGTATAGACGACTACACAATTAACTGATAAGCCTGGGCTTATCGATTAATCCTTTTTTTGACTGTGCGCACTCCCCCCAGGTACTTCTGCCTCTGATAGGCAGCAATGCAGAGGGTGAGGGGGGACAGGTGGAAACCAGTATGTGGGGGGAGCCGGCTTTTGTGATGGCTCCTCAGACCTGCCTCTCCCCTCCCCCCTCCGCTCGCTTGCAACCTCCTACACAGATAGCATGGGAGTGGGAGAGGCAGGCAGGAGCCAGTGCTGGGGGGTTCTGGCTTAAAAGCCGGTTTCCCCCAGCACCAGCTTTGTGGTTCTGCCTTCCTCCCCCCCACTGCCTCTGTAGGAGGCCCTGGAGGGGGGGCAGTCAGGTGGGTCTGTGAAGCTGGCATGTGTGGAGAGCTGGCACAAATGCCATCTGTATCAGAGGCAGCAGCTTGGGGTGGCAGGGGATTTCCAGGGGGCTTCCCAGGCTGCTGGTCCCACCTCCAGGAACTATCAAATAGTAGTGTAAGCAGTGAAATTTAATATGGTTACATGACTATTCAATTACACGATAGCTAACATCCCTAATCAGAATTCTGGGAAGGCAAGCAGCAGTTGTGTGCAATGGTAGGGGAAAGCTGTATGCTGCCAAAGAGGAAAAATCAAAGGGAGCTGTCGGCTACATGCAAAGTATACAGGACAGGGAGAGCAGTGGAAATCAGAGCCACGGAGTAGTCGTTACTCAAAAAAAGGGATACAACTTAGGACCTCTTAAATTCTAGTTTAGCTCATTTTGGGTTGGATTCTGCTTTGTGCTTATGATTCTTTTGAGGATGAATCGGGAGGATGCAAAGAGCCTTCCCATGCCTTGCACAGCCTGTTTAATGGGCAGGCTGAAATGCGTCCTCTGTGTTTTGTGTAACGTTTGGATGGATCTTGCCCTGCTCTCCAGAGACATTAGGGTTCTCTAGTCAGAGGGGGAGTTGTAAAAGGAGGTGAGGCTACCGTTTGACTATTTCACACACCAGCCAGGACATCTAGAGTCTGGCTGGTAGGATTCTCCTCCTCACAAAGGTAATAGTGTTTGCTGTTGCTGTGTTCTCGTGAATTCCTTGAGGCATTCTGCCTCCCCTGGTAGAGTACCTCCTAGTATTCTCTCTGGGACTGTATGGCTCTGCCCTGCTCTCAGCACAAGGCTCTGCCTAAAAGATACAGCAATCCTGCAGTGCTTCTGAAGTAAGTTAGTAATTGGGTCTCCTGAACGATAGGAGTGACATGTTGGTCCAGAGTAGCTGCCTCTTTTAAAGGAGCAGATGTACCCATTGGGTTTTTAACTGAAGACTTTTTTTTTTTTTTTTTTTAGAAAGTAAATTAAAAATGTGCATGCTTTATTTCAATGGTTGTATATTTTTAAAATGAAGGAAAATGAAGTCTGGAGTGACATTTTGGGGGTAAGGAAAGGTGGGGGTGGGTGACTTATGGCATAGGGTTGCGAGATATGGGGGGATTCAAGGCAGGAGATGATGGCCTCAGGGCAGGGAGTAGAAGGTGGGGGTGCAGAAGTCAAGGCAGGGGGAGGAGACAAATTCAGATGTTATAATATGGGGCTGCTTAGTAATCACATAGTTGTAACACACTGAAAAAATACATACCGAATATCATCAGCATTTAAACTCGAGACCTTCAAAACCAGAGCATAGATCTTTTCTGTCTGACCTAATGGACTTGTCTCCATTAGCTAACAGAATTAATAGGCTGCTGGCCAGGGGAAGAAGACAAGGCACACCCCTTTGTAGTGTGTTGCATATAGCTCATATTAAATAATATGATAGTTTTCAGGCTGTTAGTTTAACATACATATTTTGATATTCATTTGATGTCTATACTGCTAGGAATATATTCCATTTAGTACTTTTCTACAGATTAATATGTTATAAAAGATGTTTAGAAATAGGTCAGTAGAGTCATTTTAAAAAGCTAGCAAATCCTATTTTTGAAGTGGCTCTCACAAATCTTGTTCGCTAAAGATTTCTAGTGCGGAAATCCCTTTTCTGTCAACTTGAGATGGATATACATTTCAAATCTCTACTGATACCTTCTATTTTAATCCACCCCTTTTTGCCCTTTACTGTTTCAGGTGAGAACTTCCATGAACTAAGCATTTTAAAAAGAGGTTTAGTTAAATCAGGATATGATGTAGTGGGTAGAGCATGAGATTAATTATATGCTTGTTTGTTTTTTTAAGAGGCACCCTCTGTTTGCCAGACTTTTTTGTATATGTTTTGCCTCTTTTTTTTTTTTTTTTTTTTTTTTTTTTTTTTAAATAACCCTTCTACAAAAACACTGAATGTTTTTAACTCTGCCAGGCATTTTTAGAAGTTGAGGGCACTCACTACCTCAAAGGAAGTTCTCCGCACCTTGCATGACTGGATCCATATAACTTTGCTTTCCAGTCTCTGCAGTTTCCTCTCTAACAGCTCTTAACTGGTGGAGCAGCCACATTCCTCATCCTTTATCCATTCCTTCTTTCTTAATTTTTTCTCATATTTCAAGGCATTCATTAACAACAAATCTATTTTGTAATATAGCTTTTCTGTGCTTACCAAGTGATATCAACACCAAAGGGATATTGATACTACATCTCTGACTGTGAGCTGATACTTTAAAATGCAAAGGAGTATGTCCAGAGATGGCCTTCAACCAGAATCCTGGGACAGAAACAAACACTACAGGCAGTCCCCGGGTTACGTACAAGATAGGGACTGTAGGTTTGTTCTTAAGTTGAATTTGTATGTAAGTCGGAACTGGTACATATTGTAGGGGAAACTCTAGCCAAACATTTCTCCAGAGCTCAGTTTTATTCTCCCACACCTCACTTCCCTCAGTCCTTTATTCTCAAGCTGAAGTGTCTGCTGAGAAAAGCCGCTCCGCGTCTCCCTGGTCTGCTGAGGGGGGCGCTAGCTTCGCGTCTCCCTGGTCTGCTGGGCGGAAGCAGCTACTGCGGGGTTGCCTCACCCCGTTTGTAAGTAGGGATCTGATGTAAGTCGGATCCATGTAACCCGGGGACTGCCTGTAGTAAGTTTAGGTTGGGCCCATGTTAGTTAAGAAAGAGCGTTATCTGGTTTTGTTGCCTTAAACAGCCCAATCTTAATGGGCTGAGTCTAAAGTCTTGCTGAGTCTTGAAGATCTTGTAAAACCAGAGACCCTGTTGTTGTAAAATTAGTGACTGTGAATAGATGATGCCCTGCAAGATCAGAGCATTAGTAAGATCACAATGTATTGCTTGCAACCTTGTATATGTAATATAAAACTTATTACAGCTACAGTGAGTAACACTGTCATGGTACATGAACTCAAGACCCTTCCTTTCAAAAGGGACACTGCCAAATATTTAGGCATAACATTTAATCTTTTTTCAAATGTATTGTACTCTGCTGTGGCATATTCTCCTCATTAACTATATACCTAAAAAATCAGTGATTAACTGTGTACATTCTACTATTTTTGTGGGATGTACTTAAACAAAAAGATTACCTGCTATTTTTCTCCTGTGCTCATTCTGCAGTGCAGTCACTATATACTGTATACATTACTAACACATCATTAATGCTCAAAGATGTGAACAACACAGCTATTTTAGTTTTCCTGTTTTAAAAATCGAGGAAAAGACTGTGGACCAAACCAGTAAGGAAGAAAATGTTTATTTCCCGTCTTCTTGTAAAATGCAAGTGAAGATAAAAAACTTGACATCTCTTAACAAACAATAAATAAAATTTCTAGTAGCTTTTTAATATGTTTTAATTAAAGGTAAAAGAGGACAGTGTGAACCTAAATTAATGAACCTCCATCTTCCCTCCCACCTGCCCTATAATTCATGTTTTAGAACATGGTATCATCTGTCGAAAAATAAGTGCATACATCTTATGTTGCATATTTTCCATAATTGATGTAGTGTTTCAAAGCACTTTACACTTATAAATAAATCATAACACTTTTGTGAATTGTAAGTGTTATAATCTCCATGGTAGTGATGAGGGAAATAACAGTCACTAACTGATTTATTCAGACTCACAAAGTATGGATGAACACAGTGGCATGGATGATAACCGAACATGTATTTCCTAGTGCAGTGCTCTAACTAGTAGACAGTTGAGCTTGTGATGAATAATCATTTCTGTTCAGCTTTGTGGTGGCTTAATGCTAGTGACTTGCAGTGTATATTGCATTTTATTTTTTGTGTTTAGTTTGCAGACAGTAGGGTGCATGCCACCTCCTGTATCTTCTGCAGTGATTTTAACCAAAGCTGTTGGTGGAAATGAGGTGAGTAGTTTGTGTTTTTTAATTTGATTCACAACTGATTATATTTTTTGTAAGTTCATTTATACAAAGCTTTTGTGTTACAAAAATTGTGCTAAAACGTACAGTTTATGAAGACTCTCGAAGTTAAAGCACTGGGGGAGGGGAGAGGAGAGGAAGCAAACTTAAATTTATGATGTAAATGTCCTCTTAACATGCTGGCAAATTCCTGTGACTACTGAGACTGCTGTTATTACAAAGTGATATAAACGCATCCATGTGTATAATGGTATATTTCTCTTTTCCTTCCCAATTTGTGTGTGTATTCACCTGTTGTGTATTGTCTGAGTCTTAGTTAGCTCTCTGGGGCAGGGACAGTCTCTGTGGTGGTTATTTGTACAGTGCTTGAGATTATGAGGCACTAAGCCCTGTTTAGCATCCGGAGGCAATACAAAAAATTATATATAAAACTGCATTAAAAGACGGTTAGAGGGTTGTTAAGTCAAGTGCTCAAAAGATAGGAAATGCCAGAAAAAGGTTGTACAGACAACTTTAATTCAGTCCCCTTTTGTGTATGTAGTATGATGTTTTTAATTATATGCTCACATACTATTTTTTTTTTTTTTTTGCCCAGGGTCTCTACCTTATTCAGTGCATATCATGGACAATGCTCACTGTGTTATCTGTTCATTACTTTTTTCCTCCTCATTTATTGCACACTGTTCAAATGCTGTTCAGAAATCAGAATTATTAATTTCCTCTTTGGATTTTCTGTTCTTATCACTATGGAATCTGCGTGGAAATATTGTTTATTTTCATTGCATAGCAGTGAAATTGGAGATGGTATTATCCATATTTCACAAATGGGGCCAGGAGAGGGGGCATGCCTCTGTTTCTCTGGAAGTGGGTGATGGGAGGGTGAGGCTTACCTGTTGTGTTCCCTCCCTCTGGGTCATCTGCTATTGGCCACTGTCAGTAGACAGGATTCTGGGTTGGATGGACCGTTGGTCTGACTCAGTATGACTGTTATGTTCTTACGTTGGAGGGGAGTGTGGTCTAGTCGTCACATATTTCTGGCTCTGTTCCCCTAAGCGTGACCCCTTTTGCCTTGTTCCCTACAGACTGTCCCTGCTTCAGTCATCTCTACCTGCCCTCGCCTCAGCCTTTTCTTCTCGTCTCTTCACTTGCCCAGTCTTGCATGTTGGACTTCACATCCCAATACCAGTTTGCCAGTTCCTTCCTAATCTTGGTGGTCTTCCCAGGCTCATTGTCAAAATCTTTTCCCTCTTCTTCTTCAAGTCAGGGAGCATCCTCCTCCAGACTCCTTGGGTTCCAGAAGTGGTAGCACTGAGAGCACAGAAGATACAATCTGCCTGCTCTCAGTTCTGGTGTCTAGTGTTACAACAGCTGCCTGGTGCTGGAAACAGCAGTTGCAGGAAAACATCTGTAAATCTGCTGCAGCTGTGGGCTGTAGCATTCTCAATGCAGATAGAGAATGTATCTGCCAAATTCTAACAAGTCCCAGAGCGATCATATGTATTTATTTGTGGCTTGGTCAGATTCAGGCTTTTCCCACATGGGAATAGTAGAAGGCACATGAATGACGCCAGGGCAAAACTCCCTGGAAAATATCAGTTTCTTGTTCCAAAGCAAGGAGGTTGTAGAGCTTATCAAATGGTTATGAGAATATAACATAGGAATAACAATATATTTTTCTCTGGCTTCAGGGAGTAGCCAAGTTAGTTTGTACAGGATAAACTTAAACAACAAATGGTCTGGTAGCACTTTATAGACTAACAAAACGTATAGATGGTATCATGAGCTTTTGTGGGCACAGCCCATTTCTTCAGATGACCGGAGTTTTTACTCTGTTACTGAAATAACCTTTGATTTGTGAAGTTGTGTTTAATATTTGAAGCAAAATGCAGCTACATGCTTGCATTGTGGTAGTGATGGTTAACTGTTATCACTTCTAGTCTGCTGTTGTCTCATCAAGCACTGATTCTTCTACTTGCATGAATTGGTGGATTTTACAGAGTTAGGGATTTATAGGGGCTTCAGTAGATTTTAGAAGGGTAGAGAGTGGTGGATAGTTACAAGATGTTAGTGAGAAACATGAAGTGGTGATTAGAGATGCCTAGTTTGAAATAGCAGACACTACTGTGTTTCAGTCTGGATTCTTTGAATTCAAGTACTGAAGGCAAAAACAATGTGAGTCTTTAGAGGAAATATTAGAGAGTGTGGCCTAATAGACAGAGCACTCAGCTGGGGCACAGGAAACCTGGATTCTATTCCCATCTCTGCCACAGGTCTGTTGAGAGACTTTGGCCAATTCATGTCATAGCTCATTCCCTCCGTTTCCCCCTCTTTAAAATATAAGGATAATGGTGCTTACCTCGTTTGTGAAGCACTTAAGCTCAATTGATGGTAAAGCACTATATAATAAACTCATTAGATAAATGCAACATTTTTGTTTTGGTCTGGATAAGCATGAATAAGTATTGGCTGAGATGCTTGAGGAGTTTGCTGACACCATTAGGCTAGAAATCGCTGAGGTAACTGGAGATTTTGCAGCATAATAGTTGAAACACTTGGACCATGAATTTAAGATGATAAAGGGAGGAGGTTCTGTTAATTCTATAAGGATTTATTTTTAAATCAGCATGTAGTAGAGAAGGCATGGTTTTGTTGAAAAAGAAGGGTACAGTAGGTGAACTTAATCTTAAGGGTAATTTGGGTAACTACTTCAACTGTGTTCAGTGATTTGAAATGTCAGGTTCTGGGACTTTTGGTGCAAAACCAGATACATTTTGAAAATCCAGAATCAGTAAAATGAGTAATTTGTTTAGCAGCATACATGGGCACTTATAAAGCTTTAAAACCTACCAATACTTGTGTATTTCTGTTTTGGTCTAAACAAACTCTACACCAAAAAATGACCACCAAAGCGTGGGGTGACCTTGATGTACATTTAAGAACACTGACTCAGAAGTTACAGAATAGAAAATCATCAGAAGCAAGTAACACTTCTCCATGTTCCTTCATTGCACACATCATTTGGTCTTCTAACACATGACCCGTACAGCATGACCCTCTAGTGCACTCTACTGCCTCTGCCATCCACAATGCCTGCTCAGATTGGCTTTGCAGAGTGCCTGCAAAGGCATCAAATTGGCACTATTTCAGACTTTGAGAGCAGTTGAGATGAAACTAGCTTTTATGAGGAACCCACTGCTAATAGTCCCCTGCTTTTTAGAGTGAGAGGGGAATTAAGCTGAGGACATCTGCAGGTGGCACTCATGGCATTGTGATATGGGGGAGGGATTCTCTCAAGCAGCCTCAAACGCTTTAGGGTTTTGCAGGTCAAAACTGACATCTCTTAGACTCCACTCAGCTATGCGGATGAATGACAACTTGTTTAAGGTATTTGGGAGCAAAAGTAGAGCTTATACAAAAATTCAAGGGAGTAATAAACCTTGCAGCTTTGTAAAAGAGAAACAAAGGAAAGGCAGAGGAGTGTGCAGTGAGCAAAAGAGAAGTATGATGTGCAGATGTCTCAGTATGCTCTGACCAATAATAAAAGATATTTAAAATACCGTATTGGAGTTCAGAGGATGACAGAAGGGGCAATCCAGTGAGGCCACTAATAGGATGGCAGAATAAAATGGTTCTTAAGGATTTCAAGAAAGGACAGCTGCTCTTATCTGCAGACACTCGATGTTGGGGTGATCACTAATGGCACTAATGGGATGATGCTATGAGAGATGCTGCATCTGTGGCTGACTAGGAAAAATAGCTTTCTTTGAGGTTTCCCCAATTTATATCCATTGTAGCAGTTGGGAGAATCCAGAGTGTTGACTCATCCTCATACGTACCACTGCTCATCTCCCTTTGACAAAAGTCATGCAAATCTTGATGAGAGGGTCATCCTCTCAACTCTCTCTCCATCCATTTAGGCCTTGTCCCCACTATGAGATGAGGCTGAATCTATTATAGTCTATTTCCTACCACTTTATTTTGCAAAATTGAAGGTCCGTGTCCCCACTGCTTTCTCACTAGTCTCCATTTCTTCTTCTATTATTTCCCTCAGAGCGCTGATATCTTCATTATCCCTACGAATAAAATTCTAAGATGGCTCAAACCAATTGAATTTATTTGGAAAAGCAATTTCAGGTGCAGGCCTGGAATTCACTTAATGTAGTAAATATGTTGTGTGTAGGAAAACTCTGTTCACATGAATGTTGGCAAAAAGTAAATGCAAAAGTGTCTATTGTGAAAATGACTTATCAATATCTAACTATTTTAATTTGAGAAGTTTTCCACACTTTTGCGTGGTTGTACCATTAATAATTTTTAGTATTTTCCCAGTAACAAAAGATTTTGAATCGGTATCTATAAGTCACCTAAATACTGCTAAAACTCTGTGGTAAATGTATATATGCTTCTACCTTTTGTAAAATGGGGACAGTAATTTTACCAAAATTACAGCGCGTTGCAAACTCATAAACGAGCTTTCAGATCTTCAGGTGGAGAATTCTATAAATGTGCAAAATATTATTAAAAGGTGTTTGGCAGAGAACAATTATAGTTATTACACTGGAAAAAAAGACTGATAATTAGATTAAGTACAATAAAAAAAAATTAGATGACTTTTATAGGATACATTTTGAACAGTGTAACTTACTACACAAAAGCCAAGACAGTACTGTGGCAAGAAATCACATCAGGCTGTGTTATAGAAAAAATGACCCTTTACGACCTCACAAAAAGGAATTGTAGAAGTGATTATTTTATTTTATTTTGACACTTCATTAAAAATCTATAGTCTAAATAATTCCTTAATTTTAGTCAGGCTGTGTTCTTAGTTTTGTAAGCTCTGGCTCTGTATGTACTGGATATGCTGTTTTCCAAAATAAGATACAGCTGTATATTCAAGTCAGAGGACTTCTAAACATAAAAGAATGAAATGCAATGAAAAAGCTAATAAATGCATTCAAAGACCAAGATATTTGGGGAAAGTACAAAATTGATTAAATTTGCTTTATTTAAAGATGTGTAAAAGATAAAAACCAAATTGTAAAATGAATGGTACACGAATATCCTCCTGGGAAAGGAATCAAAGGGAGAATAACAAAATAAAAATAAATTAATGTTTTTAACTTGACATTGTAAAATTAACTGCATGGGAATTATCACACTGGCGAATAAATACTGGAAAATTCCTGTGTTTGTTTTTTTTTCATTAAAAACAAACAACAAAAAGGTGAACACTAACAACAGGGCAAAGTCAGAAGAAAGATATTGATTTTTCTAAAAATATCAGAAAGCTTCTTTGAACTGTGTGTGTATTTACACTAACTTTCTAAAAACAAAATGACATGAATTTAAAGGCAAGTGCAAGCCTTAATGGTGTGTGTTTCTTATTTTGTTTCATTGTGGGGGGAATTGTTTGATACTGGATGGTAACACACAAATATTATGAAACAAGATCACTTAGGATCTTAATAGGAAATATGCACATTGCAATGTTTGGCTTTCTTCAACCCTTTTATGACTATATTTTAAATCTTCTCAAGTGATCTTGCCTAAGATGTTATGAAAATGTAGTTATAACCTGGAATTTATAGTCTGTGTTAATATTTTTCGGGGTTTGGCATGTGTGCAAGGATAGGGTCAGCAAGAGGGCAGGACTAGTCCTGAAGGGCTGCATTAGTGTTGGGAAAACTTTGGCTTTAGAATTTCTTTCAAAGCCTTTATCCTATTTGTTTGCCTGTAAGCCTAGCTTCCACTGAAAGAAGCGACTCTCCAGCTCACCTAAGCTACGTCTATACTGCCCTGCTATTTTGGGATACCAGAGGTATCTCGAAATAGCTAATCCGTATCTTTTGAGAGTGTCGTTATTTCAAAATTTAACAGGCTTGCTATTCTGATGTTCCTGTAAACCTCATTCCACAAGGAGTAAGGGACATTTTGGAATAGCGATTTATTTTGAAATAAGTGCTGTGTAGACAGCGTGAAATTTTGATATAAGCTATTTAGTAGCTTATTTTGAGCTATGGATGCAGTGTGGCTGCACTCCTTGTAAAGTCTACAGGAGAGAGCTTCCCTTACAAAAGATTGTGCTCTGGTGATGCTGCTTTATACCTTTCCCAGCTGAAGATCTAAGACATATTAGAGCAGGGATTTTCCCTGCACCTTTTGTAAATACTTCTATTCCAGGTTACCTGAGAAGTTTCTTACAAAGTGCATTTGGGCTGAGGAAAGACACAGTTTGAGCTTCCTTCCTGTGTTTGTCTCTTGGAATCCTTTTTTTAACTCACTTATTTAATTTCTCCTGTGTTAGAGCATTGAGGCCAAAGCTCCATTGTGCTAGGCACGATTCAAATGTATAACCAAATGATCCACGAGCTTGACATAATTTAGACAGCCTAGAGTTACTGGGATGGCTGCATCCTTGTCCTCCCTTCTCAAGTGCTCCCCTACAGTGCTTAGGCTTTGACCTCTTTCTTATCCTGTAGTGGGATTGTGTGATATGCACACTTTTGGATCAGGGCCTGGGCTACATTTCTCTGAGTACCAAATATGATGACTAATTTACCCTGCAAGCATTTCTCTTTGGAAACTTGTGATAGCCTGCATTAGTAATGAAACAGAAACAGTTTCTTCAAAACAAAGCCCAAGAGAAGATTTAAAATAAAGAGGCTTTCTTATGTATTCCCTTAAATAATCTTACCCTCTCTATCCATAGCTCAGGTGGATCTGACTTGTTCCCCATCTCTGAATTGGAGAAATAGCCTATATGGTTTGCAACCTGGTCCCTCTGTTACTTTTTGTTTCTCTGGGTGCATCTAGACGACATGGCTCCGTCGACGGAGCCATGTAAAGTAGTTTACGCGACATAATCAATGAAGCGTGGATTTAAATAATCCCTGCTTCATTAAAATAAAAATGGCCACCATGCTGTGCCGACAGTCAGCTGATCTGGCAGAGCGCGGCAGTCTACACGCGGCGCAGTTGACAAGGGAAGTCTTTGTTGACCGTTCTGGTATGCCTCGTGAAATGAGGTTTACCGGTGTGGTCAACAAAGGCTTCCCTTGTTGACCGCGCCATGTCTAGACTGCCGTGCTGTGCCAGATCAGCTGATGTCAGCACAGCACGGCGGCCATTTTTATTTTAATGAAGCGGGGATTATTTATATCCCCACTTCATTGACTATGTTAAGTAAACACTTTACATGGCTCCATCGACGGAGCCATGTATCTAGATGTACCCTTTCAGGGTATGTCTACACTCTGACTTGTAGGTGTAAATTCCAGTTTGAGGAGATACATGCGCGATCACTCTGATCAAGCTAATTCGCTACAAATAGAGTAGCTATGACAGTATAAGCAATGATTAGAAACTAGCTGCCCCTATAGATTCCTGACATTTCAGTTGGGATTGTGTTTGGGATGAGTAAGCCCTCCTGCTGCTCATGCTGCTGTGGCTATCTTCTGTTTTGAGTGTATCAACTTGATTAGATCTAACCTGGCTACGTCTCCTCCAGCTAAGGGGAAAAGTGTAGATAGACCCTCTCATGGCTCCTTTCCCACTCTGGCATGATAAATGAAAAAGTGGGGGCCAGCAAAAGTACCCCAAACATTATCTACCAGGCTTTGGTATAAAAATCCCCCCCAAAATCTTAACAACCTAGATTTTGCAGATAAAATCCACTGCCACCACCCAAATATTAATAAAGCAACCACGGACAGACTACTTGGGAAATCTTACGCCTAAAGTACAAACCAGGACACACAAATTAACTAATACCAGGTTAATAAAAAGAAAAGAGAAAAAACTTTTATTATCATCACAATATTCCTGATGCAAGCATACTGACTAGATGGAACAGCAACAAAATAATGTACTCATGGAGGAGAAATTTACCATGGGCCAGGAACTTAGTTACAAAGGAGAGCAATATCCACAGACACTAGATCCCATTTCCCAAACCATAAAACAATAAAACCTAATGGATTTGTCTAAACTTTATCCTACTTACAGACTGTGAACTGTATTTTCTTAGGGTACATCTACATTTGCTCCCTAGTTCAGACTAGGGATGCAAATGTAGGCGACCGAAATTGCTAATGAAGCGGGGATTTAAATATCCCGTGCTTCATTCACAAGATCTTGCCCAGCGCGCTAGTCCGAATCAGCTGTGATTGGGACTAGCACGTTGGGCGAGATCTTGCAGATGAAGTGTAGGATATTTAAATCCCCGCTTCATTAGCAATTTCGGTCACCTACATTTGCATCCCTAGTCCGAACTAGGGAACAAATGTAGACGTACCCTTATAGGGAGACATCCTATCCTCTTCAGTAGCTGGAGAGAAACTACCCAGAGACAAAGGAGGGAAACCCAAAAATTCCTTTGTCCTAGTCTGAAATTCCTATTGGCCACCTCTACCTGAGTTAGGTGTAGTTAATCCCTTAATCCCCAGGCTGCTGGCTAACCCTCAGGATCATGATAGGCCCTTAGTCTATCAGCCTTTTCACAAACTACTTCTGACCACCTCTTCCCTACCTTTCTATCAGGGGAATGTTTAATAGACCAGTGTCTTTGTAACTCCAGATTCCCAGCCTTGGTAGAAGGTCTTGTTGTCAGTTTCGATGTGAGATGTCCTTCAGATGGCTATAAGGTGGCTGTTGTTTGAGGGAATATTCCTGGGCCATTGTTTTCTCTTTCCTGGGTTCCTTAACAAATCCCCCTGTATTTAATGCTGTGCTTTAAGCAGATGTTCAGTAATAAAATCCCTGGCCATTACCATCAAGCAGTCTCCAGCTCCAGATCACAAGATCAGTATTAACCTGTTTGGAAGCAACACTGAGCTGGTGGCAATTGTCAAGTATTGGGGCAGTTCATACAGTGCTAAAGGTTACTCGGAAGATGTGAACAGTCATATAAGAGCAGCTGCTGCCATATTGCAGGCCTTCTCTCTGATAGGTGACCATATGTTTGGTTTTCAACCATAACACCCAGTCAGAAACAAAAGGGATCCTGTGGCTCCTGTCAGCACCACTGATGGGGCTGCTGATTGTCTGGTTGGCAGCACCGTGCTGCAGAGCTGGCAGACTCCCCACTAGTTTCTGTGCCATGTGGTTTTCTAAAGCACTTGGCATTTCCCCCCTCCCAGGCACCAACCTCCTGCCCCTGCCTTGTTCCCTCTCCCAGCTAGCCCCCTGAGCACCCTCTTACACCCCAAATCCTTCTTCTCTAGCATTGTCCTGGCCCACATTCCCAGATGGAGTCCTCACATCCCGACCCACTGCCTCAGCCTGGAGCCCCCTCTCACAATCTGAACTCCTCATTTCTGGCTCTGCTCACCCATAGACCAAAGCCCTCACTTCCCCTGCACTCCAGCCCCCTGAACCAGCCTGATGAAAATGAGTGAATGAGGGTGGGGAGAGAGAACAACAGAGGGAGGGGAATGGAGTGAGCAGGGGGCAGGGCTTCAGAGGAGGGGCAGGTCAAGGTGTTCAGTTTTGTGCGAGTAGAAAATTGTCAAGCCTATGCTCCGCAGGAGTCATGACATAAAGCTTGTCACAACGCTGCAGATCTCTAGAACCACAGTTGTACCAGCATTGTTTTATAGAAGTGAAACATGAGCACTGAAGAACACTGGACTGACATTTTGATTCTTGTAAACTTTGCCAGCCGCTTCAGGACAGGATCAGAAGTGAGTTTGTCCTAAGCTGAACTCTGCAACCGCTTACATCTGCACTGATCCAATTTGGAGTCTTTCTTGGTATGGACATTCATTTGGGATGGAAAGCCAATAAAATGCAAAGTATGTTTACCAAGAAATGTCACTATATGGCCGTTCATGACACGGCCACTAAAAACTTCCATGACACAATAAGATTGCCACTGAATATCCAGCTAGACCTTGGTATAGATTGATGTGGATGGTACTTGATCTCCAAGGAAGCTGTAGCTCTTTGGGATTTGTCATGAAGATTACTACTATGCTGAACAGGGAAACTGAGTCATGCAGAATGTCAAATAATACATTTTGCGGGTTATTCATACCGTATGCAATTTTAGTTTTTGCCATTGCTTACATTCTAACAAAATTCTATAGAATAGGTGGTATTTCTGAACAGTATTTGTGTGGTTGCAAATACCACTATTTTTTTAAATTGAATCCTACTTCCAGACTGCAGTTGTTTCCACTCTGCCTTATACTGGTTTAAAAATAATTAGCTACTTAAATATTTATGATTAAACATATTATTTACTCTTTATGCACTAAAGCTTGGATTTAAAACCAGTATTAAAGCAAAACAGAAATGGCACAATCTTTCCTCATTTCTTGAACATCATTCTGTTTTTTCAGTAAGCAAAAAAGGGTGACACTTGACTGCCTGCCTTATTAACCACCCAGAGATAACAATGAGACTATTTTCAGGACAAGGATCTACTGAATGTGACTGAGCAGAGACTGGTTGCTTCTGTTAGTATTTTGGTGGTAAAATGACAGTTTATTTATAAGTCTAACAAAAGTTGTTTTCTCTTGCTTAATGAAAAACAGGCATTAATCTAGAGCCAAACAGGTATTCATCTTTCTTCTTTTGAAAATAGGTGACAGTATCTGAATGATGGCATCTAGAACACTGGGATCATCTAAATAGTCAGGATTATTTTCTCCACTTACCTTGTAAAACATTTAAGTTAATGTGAGTTGGACACAACAAGTAAGATGATAAAATGCCCTATAATTAGAGTGAGAATATCTTTAGTGAAATCAGTCAAGATAAGTAGTTTCCTCCTTGGAAGTGTGTGTTCTGTAAACAACGATTAACAGATATTTGTAATTTTGTGGCTTTGGTTACTTCTGTTCAATTGTTTTTAGGATTTTTTTTTAAGTCAAAAGTACAAATTGAATGTGTCTGTGTATTAGGAAAGTATTTTTTTCATAATTTCAGAAAATATTTGTAGCTGATCTAATGGATAAATGTAAATAATTGCAGACTGACTGGTAATATATAAAGGATAGAAAATATGAGATTCAGAAAAGGAATTAAATGATCATGTAGTTTTAATTTCCTTAAATCTTATTTTTTGTTTTAAAATTGCAATATTGGTTTCTTATTTAATCAAATGAATATTTGTGTGGCCTTTATTAATTTTTTTATTCATTTAACTATTACCTCTAAAGGTTACCTGAAAGAAATAAAAATATTTCCTTTTTATTGTTTACTTTTCATGAATGAGAGAAGACCTAAACACTTTTATCTTTCCTTTCAGCTGTTAAATGTTTGAGTTAAATATTTGTTTTAAAAAAAGACAAACAGTCTTAAAGAGTGCAACTAAGGCCTCGTCTACATACAAAAGTTGTACTGGTTTAACTATTTTGGTATACAGGCAGTCCCTGGGTTACATACAAGATAGGGACTGTAGGTTTGTTCTTAAGTTGAATTTGTATGTAAGTCGGAACTGGTACATATTGTAGGGGAAACTCTAGCCAAACATTTCTCCAGAGCTCAGTTTTATTCTCCCACACCTCACTTCCCTCAGTCCTTTATTCTCAAGCTGAGGTGTCTGCTGAGAAAAGCTGCTCCGCGTCTCCCTGGTCTGCTGGGGGGAAGGGGGGGGCGCTAGCTTCGCGTCTCCCTGGTTTGCTGGGGGGAAGCAGCTAGTGCGGGGTTGCCTCACCCCGTTTGTAAGTAGGGATCCGATGTAAGTCGGATCCATGTAACCCGGGGACTGCCTGTACTTAAAATGGTGCAAATCCCTTCTCTCCTCAGAATATTCACTGTTGTTTTGCTGTAAAGGTGTTTACTGTAGTAAGCTATACCTTTTATATCAGTAGAATTCTATCCTGGCTAGGGGTTAAACTGATTGTAAATATTTGGGTTAAAAAAAATCATCATAACCCTAACCAAAATAGTTAATTTCCTTGGTATTATGATGTTATAACACTTCTATCTCAGTTCTTCAGTCATCCATGAAGACTTGAAACATTTCTCTCTTCCCTCCGCCCTGAATAAATGAGTACTGAATTTTCCTTAATTATTCTTTAAAAGCACAAACCCATTTTTGTCTTTATAGATCACTAGTAAGAATTTAGGGCTTTTCAAAAGATTCTAGAAATCAAGAGATTGTTTGTAATTTAGCCTCGTAAATTGGTAAGTTGATTTTCAGCACCAAGTAGCTGGTGCCTCAACAGTTTTTAAATTAGTCATCTGACTTAAAAAAACAAACAAAAGTTAGGCTTTTAATAGGAGCTAAAAAAAAATCTCAACTTCAACATTCAAAAAGCTCCCCTCCCACCCCTGTTTTGTCAATCCATAATGCTTAAGATTGCCGTAACAGAGAACTCAACTGGGCAGTGGAGATTTTCATGTGTTTACTGCTATATCTCTAAATGGCACCTATTCTGCAATGTAGAATCAAACACTGGACCCCTTGGCATTTGCTTCCATAATTGACTTAGGTTCACATGGATGGATGGGCAATAAGTGTGCCAGACAGTAGCAGAGGGTTTTACTTTGTTCTCAGTTACATGCCTGGAGCTTGAATAGAAGTTGCTGGTATTTGGAAATGCTGTCTCAGGGAAGAACTTAGTTAAAAACATTTTGTACAAAAGGAAAATTGGAATAAGAACTATAGTGAGCAAACAAGCACACAGTTGGCAGGTGACTGCATCAAAAAGAGAGAGGCAGCCACAAGAGCCTCAGTTTCTAGTAATTATGTAGCCTACAAACATAAAAAACCCAACTCTTGAAGTATATTTGAGCTAATGAATCCAAAATTATGTTTTCAGAGTTTAATTTGGCAGTTTACATGTTACTACATATATAAAGATGTGAATCCTGCAAAAATGTGTGAACTTGGGTTTTTTAAAACCATTTTTATCTGCAGTTGAATTCTTTTAACATAAGTTTTCAATGTATAAATGTGATATGAATGTCTACACACAGGTCTTGTTAATGATATTGTTATGCTTATAAGAAGCGCACGGAATCTTTTTCAGGGGGATAAGGCAACACGCCACATTTATTGATAATATAACAAAGTAGCGTATGCATACACACATACCCCTCCAACCCCCCCCTTCCGCCCGCGCTGATGGAATATTGGCCAGATAGGTCGGGTGCAAGGAAGGAGCTGGGTTCATGTCAGACCGGACTGACGCTCCTTATGGTCTTGTTTAACAGGGCAGAACCCGAAGAACCATACAAGACAACCCATCTTTTATAGGATTTTCCTTCCATGCAAGTCTACGCATTTTGCCTTGTCAGGCCATAATTAGTCATTCAGCATCACAATCAGTCTTCCTACGACATATGCTTATTGGGAAGAAGTTGTTCTCACAGTCATCTGATATCAGTATGCTGACAACCCCTCCTGGGTGTTGTCTTTCGGGTGAAAGTTGTGATTGGTTCCCTATCAAGGGGTGCTTGCCTCTAGCTTCAGGGTTCATCAGTCTACCTAGGTAGTCTGTGTTTTCAGAATGTTTTGATTATTATTTGGTGCTTCTGAGTCTTTGGTCCCTCCTCTGACCATTTGAGCATTCAGTTGCCTTTACACTTACCTCTTAAAACATTCTGTCTCTCATTTACACAAACAATACATTTACAGAATTGCAGCGTGGAACAAAGGGTACTTCTAGTCAAAGTTACAAAGTCTTTCAACATTAAACTTCTTTCTATCTACTACAAGTTCTTAACTAACACTAACATCAGTATGTATTACAATATTCCATCCCTTCACTTCAATATGCTAACATCAAACAGAGCTGGAGCTAAGATGATAAAGCTGCCTGGCACTGTGTATGAGGCCTATATCTTGTATTTAAATTTAATCCAATCCTTTTGCTATAACATACATTTATTACAACTGACATATTAGTTACAAAATTCCATTCCAGTGCTACAATATTGCATTTTATAAATGTTTAATTTAATTTGCTCACTATTCAAACCATAATAAAAATCAACATTGTATAAATGTTATGTTTCCAGTTCCAGATATGTATCCAAATCTTTTTCAAAGGCTATATAAATGAGTCCCATAGGCCAAAGTAAATTGTTACATGTAGTGAACTCTAAGTCATAGAGCAAGGTCATGGCATTGAGAATATTTCAGAGAGGTTTTATCTCTGCTTGGAAAGCAAATGAAAACTCTCATCATTAACTTTATAATTATAGTTGTAAGAGAATTTTCATTAGGGGTGAAAGATCAAGTTCATGGGAGACATAATTGAGTCTAAAAAGTTCTACCTGAGACATAACACTGGGACATGAAACATTCACAGAAATTTTCATGTTTATTAGAGAGGTATTTCTATTTGCATTCACTAATATTGAAGATTAGAATCACTGTAATCTTTTCACAATCTATTCTGGTTTTAGTCCAGGTTTTCCTAAATGAGGAAGACATTGATAATTTAAGGGCTTTATTTAAAAAAATCATTATTTTATAGCTATTACAGTGTTATAGTATGTACCTTTATTAGAAATGCCTTTTCTGTTATTACTTTGTTAAATAGTAGAACTTAGAGCTCTAACCTTAGGGTTTCTATTGTTCTAATCAACAGATACATCCAAAGTGAGATTGTTTCTGCACTGAAGTGCTAGCTAGTTTTTCTGACGAGAGAGAGAGAGGGTATGTCTACACTACAAAGTTAATTCGAACTAACAGACGTTAGTTCGAATTAACTTTGATAGGCGCTACACTAGCGCTCTGCTAGTTCTAACTTAATTCGAACTAGCGGAGCGCTTAGTTCAAACTAGGTAAACCTTATTCCACGAGGACTAAGCCTAGTTCGAACTTACTAGTTCGAATTAAGGGCTGTGTAGCCCCTTAATTCGAACTAGTGGGAGGCTAGCCCTCCCTAGCTTTCCCTGGTGGCCACTTTGGGCACCACCAGGGAAACTCTATTGCCCCCCTCCCAACCCCGGAGCCCTTAAAGGGGCAGGGGCTGGCTACGGTGCCCGTGCCAGGTGCAAGCCTGCCAGCACCCAGCCAGCAGACCCTGCACCTGGCACTGCTTGAGCCAGCCACCCGATGCCCCCCCAGCCCTCCGCCTCTTCCCGGGACCAGGCTGGCGACTCTCGGGAGCCTGCCCAGGACCGCAAGAGGTGGGCACCCGCCTGGTCTAGTGCAGACATTGTGGACCTCATCCACGATCTCCGCACTAGGCACAGGAAAGTGGCCGTCTAGGGCAGGAAAGCTGCCAGCCTGGCCACCCAGGAGCAGGTTTGCATGAAAATCAAGGTGGTCCACTGAGACCCCCGACCCTGAGCCCTGAGCTTAGAATGGTCGTACTGGGTCAGACCAAATGTCCATCTACTCCAGTAGCCTGTCTGCCGACAGCAGCCAACCCTAGGTACCCTGAAGGGGATGGACCAAAGACAGTGACCAAGCCATTTGTCTCGTGCCATCCCTCTCCAGCCTTCCACAAACTTTGGGCAGGGACACCATTCCTACCCCCTGGCTAATAGCACTCCATGGACCCAACCTCCATGAATTGATCTAACTTCTCTTTAAACTCTGTTTTAGTTCTAGCCTTCACAGCCTCCTGCAGCAAGGAGTTCCACAGGTTGACTATTTGCTTTGTGAAGAATAACTTTCTGTTACTAGTTTGAAGCCTGCTACCCATTCATTTCCTTTGGTGTCCTCTAGTCCTTCTATTATGGGAACTAATGGAGAACTTTTCTTTATGCATCCTCTCCACACCACTCATACTTTTAGAGACCTCTATCATATCTCCCCTCCATCTCCTCTTCTCTAAGCTGAAAAGTCCCAGTCTCTTTAGCCTCTCTTCATATGGGACCTGTTCCAAACCCCTGATCATTTTAGTTGCCCTCCCCTCTCCCAGCCTCTCTTTTCCCCTCTCCCACCTCTTTTTCCCAGTCTCCCCCAGTTTTGTTCAATAAAGAGAGATTCTGTTTTTGAACATACGTGTCCTTTATTTTGTACATCAGGAAGGGGGGCTAGGGAGGGGTAAGTGGAAGGAGGTGAGGGAGGAATGGGGTACGAGCCCCCGATGGGGAGGACTGGGCTGGCTCTGCGGGCTTCTCGGGGTGGAAGTTCTCCTGCAGCCCCCCGATTGCTCCCTCCCCCCGGATGGCAGCCTGTGGCAAGTGCAGCCGGGGTGATGGCCGAGTGCTGTGATTAAGTCTAGCTGTGCTAATTCGAATTAGCTTAGTTCTAATTAGCACTGTAGTGTAGACATACCCAGAGAGACAGACAGACAGACAAGGTTGAAAGGGAGACAAGTATAGAGAGGTAAAGGGACTTGCTGCAGATCTGTGGCAGAGCTAGGAATAGAACCCACATCTCCTGATTCACATTCTAGAGTTCTGTCCAGTAGACCATTATTTATTTGCCCAGTTATCCAATAGGCTTGCAGTGACAAAGTGGGGATTGTATAACTCTGTTTGCTTGTTACGTTATGTGTAATTTCTACTGCCCTGTGCTGCTCTGTTGTAATTCTGTGTGTGTGCACCTCTGTTTCCCTTAGCACTACACCGGTGCCCAGCTGGGGATGAAAGTTTTGGGTGTGACTTTCCCTGAGAGAGAGGCTGCCCAAGCTCCATAGGTACACAACAATAGCTCAGGCTCACTTGTAACCTGAGCCTAGGTGAGGGGTGCAACCAGGTAATACCTTTGCCTGGGAAGCTGGACAAAGGAGGAGGTGGGGCTGCCTGCAGGCCTGGGACCAGTTGCTGAGTTTTCTCTGGCTGGCTTAGGATGCAGGGTAGGGGCCCTGGCTCTGGGCCCCCTCTCCTCAGGATGGATTGTATTAACTGCTTCTGGTTCCTGGGTTAACAAGTATGTGCCATGCTGTATCCCTGTGAACAAATACACCTTCTGTTCTACTTTGCTGGTTGACAGTAACATCTGGCTGTGGATGGGGATGCAGGGCCCAGAGACTCCATGACACTTGCATATTATTTCTAATGTATTTGTGATGCACCTGTCATAGATGAAGGCAACTTGCACCATTACTACTCTGTGGTCTGGCAAGTACACCCACTCTAGGCTCCAGGTTCCCCTGTGCCATCATCTCTGGAATAGAGACCTGAGTTTTTTCTCTCTCCTAATTGAGGTTTTTCAGCTATGCAGTTCTTGGGCTATGCTCTCCTAATTGAGGTATTTCAGCTATCCTCAGCAAAAAGCAGACTGCCAGAGCAGGCCTGTTTTGCTTCTCTTCTCAGAACAATAAGCAGTGTAATTGGCCACAGTTGAGCTACCACACAAATCTTCCTAAGCGAGCTCATTTCTTCTGAAGGCAAAAGCATTACAGAGAAACCTATAAAAGAATCTACACACATACAAATAAGCTTACCAGAGATCACCCCTGACTCAAACAAGTGTTCTGTGGGTGACCAGTACTTAAACCCCAGGAGTGGGCAATAAATGGCTCACAGGCCATAAACTCCAGTTCAGACCCGACCGAGGGGGTTGTCTGTTGTGACATGTTCATAATAGTATTAATTTCAAACGAGGATACAGACTGAAATCCTTTCCACTTTTCCCAGGAAGGATTGCAGCCCTCTCTTGGACCGGAGATTCTGCCTATTTGTTGGATCAGAAAAAAGGCCCTCAATTCAGGCTATTTATCCTACAAACTTGTCTGTCTGTTGGTCCCTGGAGACTTCTGTTTGAACCAGTATAAGTGAGATTGTCTCTAAATGGTGATGGCTCTCTGGAGGTGTTCACTCTCTGAGTGAATTTGCCCAACTGCTTCCCAGTCTTCTTAGTTCCTGAAGGACTGTGGTCCCCTTCCTCCATGGAGTTGCACACAATCCCTGGCCTGCAGTGTTACATAATATTATTTCAGTAAGGTTTGTCCAATATATTGAAGGAAATTGCTTTGGCAGTCACAGCACTCACCCCAGTGATATCTGAATGCAGTTGAAATCTTCTCAGTAGTCTGTGCCCCTTTCAAAAGCCATTTCTGGGGGGAGATGTTTTGGTATTTGCTGGCTGACTGACAGCGATAATTTATTAGAAGGGCTGCTACTGGCCAATCCCCTTCCTTTTAAAAAATGCTGAGATTGAGTAATGAGGCATAACAATAAGCAGGTGAGGACAGAAGTGGACTTCTTCCTTGTTCTGTTGCCTTGTATTGCAAAGGGCTATGTATTTTCAAGAAGGCACTGGATCCTTTGGTTTTCTTCATAGCAGCTTGTTTACACACTATTAAAATTCTAGGCAAATTGACTCTACTTTTAAATACTTCACACAATATTAAAACACGAATATTTGCTTTAGGGTACGCTACTTTTATATACTACAGATACAAATCTTAAGTACTTTTTATTTTTAACAGGGATATTTTAATTTATTTAAAATAGAGGCTAATTTAAAAGAAAGCATGTTGATAATGAATGGGGATTGTAGAAGCTTCTGTCTGTCTCAAAATGTGTGTTGTCAGGGTCTCCCACTTCTTTGAGCATAATATTTTGTTTCATTTACAAGGAAACAACTTGCAAAAGAAATTATGTAATTTTATTTTTAAAAACTGTCTTAAGAGGAAGTTGCAGTTGGATTGTTAACATTCAAAATTGAATAATTGATAAAAATTAAGGTTGTATATAAAACTGCATACAGTTTTCAATTACACAATCCTACGTTATTTGCAAAATATATAGTTTTTTTTCTTAGTGTCATGTGCAGTAGCTTAAAAAAAATCTGTTTCACATACTTAATGTTTAATTGTCGTAATGGTGTAATAGATATTTGAGGTAGACTTTTTATATAATTTCTCTAAGACATCTATTTTAATAATGAAGTTAACAGCCATATATTATACAATTTATTTTCAGCCAGCAACACAACTTGCTTAAGGTGCAAGTCTGTGAGAAATTGCTCAATATTATCCTACTAAAACCTGTGTGGCCTACAAATGCTATCATGCTCCCATGTGTACCTCCTATATAGATTATTTTCATGCAGTCTGAGTCTCCTTTCATGGTGTTTTAACATAAGTGTAACTCTTCTTGAATATAAAAACTTATTCCTGATTCTCACAAGTGCAATAAGATCAGGACAATGGGCTCTATTCATTAGGAATACACACAAAATAGCATGCCATACTAGAGTATGTTTAAGGCCCATTTTTCTCTTCAGATTTTATTGATGTTTACTAAAACGTTTTCAGGTTTTACAGAAGCTGTTTTGGATTGTTACTGATTTTTTTTTCACCTGAATTTTAGACCACTCAAGAACATTAAAACACTGATTTATGTTAAGAAATCTTACACATTGTATTATGTAGTTGTTTTAGCCTTCCATTTAGATTTTGAGTAATTTATCTGTTGAATTAAGACCATGTTGTGAAAGATACAGACACATATGTGTATTAAATAGAAATATATGGTTCATTAATGCTGTCATTTACTTATTCTAACTTTACTTTCACTTTTCTTTTTCTTCTGTTTTTGTTCTCCTCCTCCCCCTTCCCAATATAAACCTCAATATTTCTTCAGAAAAGAAAGTTATTTTTTGCACAGTTTTTCACCTGTTTAATTTTTTTAATAAACACTGTTAAAAAGATGGGAAATCTTAAACAATATAGAAAGCAAAACTGTAGGTCTTTGAGTATGCTATTGAATCCTTACCAAAAAGAAAGTTATTACTATTATTGCTTCATAAGCTCTCCTATTGTAACCCCTTAACTGACGACAGCATAATCCACTATTTCTGGCTTTTTAAATCCTTTGGACTGTTCCAACTAACAACTGTCCAGTCCCTTCCCTGATGCAGAAATCCTCTTCACCGACAAATAATGGCAAAGTGCCTGATGAGCACTTGCATTTCTATATTTTCATTTGTTTTCTTTCTATTTAAAAAAATCTAGACAATTACTTTCAAGAGTCTACGTTAGTGCAGTTTTATAGTTAATATTTCACATTCACAAAAGAACAAGAAATTCAGAGAAGTGATTTCTACAAACTGTAATTCGGCCACACTGCACGTGTCTGGGGAAGCTGAATCACAATTGAGTGAGCTGTAACTGAACTTTGATTTTTAGTTGTGAAAATTCTATTATATTAACAGGGTAGACTTTTTTTTAATTGTGCTTTTTGTCCAAATAATTCACTGTACTAACTAAATAGGCATATTGTCTTGTTTGTAAAACCATTCAAATATAAAGGTGGAAAGCATTTAAATTCAATCATACTTTTTTTTCCACATTTGTCAATTGGTTTTAGCATGTTACTTTGTAATCCTTCTTCCAGGTTACAATATGCAACATGATTAAAATCTGTACTGAAGTCTTCTGTTTCTCAGCATCCCAAACTGCTTACTCTCAACAGTATCTTAGGCTTCCATAACCTAAAACAAAGCTGTATCTATTCAGGCAGCTCACTGCATGTACTCATCTAGCATACAGAATCTCTGAGGACGGCAGCTTTCTTATCAGATTGTGTTGCTGGGTGGTTATTTTATGTTTTAAAATCTTTCATGTTCTTAATTCATCTTTTAGGAAATTAATGCTGGTATACAGTATAAGCCAAAATGAGAAACTTGTAAGAATTCTCCTATGTTTCACACTTGTCTCTTTCTGAATCTTGTAAGAAGAGGAGGAAGATATTTCTTTGGCTGTGTTCTGTAATCTGCTAAAGTTTTATGGTGTGACGCTGCTCTTGTTAAAGTTTTCTTCAAATGTAAGTAGCAATTATTGTACAGGTTCAACCTCAAAAATCGGGGATTCTCTGGTCCGGCAACATCCGTGGTCCAGTAGGACCATGGATGTTGCTGGATCAGAGAGCCCTGGCGCCCGAGAGTGTGAACCCCAGTTGTGCGATGGAGAAGCAGGGTTGTGATGGCTGGGGAGCTCTGTGCTGGGGAGCTCCAGCAGGCCAGAGCCCAAGTTCAGTCCCTGCAGGCTGCAGCCCAGTGGCAATGGGGCTGGAGTGGAGCCAACTGCAGGGATGGGGAGCATCCAGGGAGGCCGGTGGCAGGGGACCTCCCTATCTCCGGCACATTCCCTCATTTGGGATGGGTTACGTCCCGAGGGTACCAGCCAAGGAGATCCAACCTGAATCGGGCTTTCCTGTTAATTAAGTGGATACATGGTGCTAGGGCAAGACAATGATCATGTTACTTAGAGGTAACTGACTTGATGGTCTGATTCTCTTCTCATTTGCACTAATGTAAAACAGAAGTAATTCCATTGAAGTTCAAGCACTTACACTGAGGTAAAAACAGTGTAAAACAAGATCAGGCCTACAGTGTTTATAGAGGCCTGATTTAATCAAGGCTAATTGGCCATGGCTGGTCTCCTTCTGCAATGTGTCCTGTTGACACAAAATGGTAAATATTTTTAACACAGCATTGTATTCTCATCCATTAATTGCTAGCATGTGACTAAGAAATTTAGTTTGCAAATAAGCAAAATTCAGGCACTCTAAAGTATTGTTATACTGTTTAAAAAGGCAGCAAAGTCAAGATTTCACCATAACTCAGGAAATAGATATAATAATCTTATCTGTGGTTTAAGTGATACTTTTATCTTTATTGTCTCAGTCTTAAAGCATTATTACCATTTATCTCAGACTTTTTCCTGTTACGCGTTGACATAAACCTATCCAATAAGTATGCAGTTCCTAGGGCACATACAGTAACAGTTGATATTATAGGTTGATTTTGAAAGGAGAAATAAGTTAACAAGATACAACAGTTTTGCAACAAATGTAGCTCTGCAACATGGAAAATGTATGACGTTACCTTGTGTAACCCTTCCTAAATCCCAAACCCCAGTGTAGGTAGAAGGCCAGAAATTGGCTGGATTTGGGAGGAAGAGTGGTCTTGTAGCTCCCAAGATCCTGGGTGTATTTCACCCTAAGTGGTTTACATCTGTTTTCTGTTAGTTCTGTTCATATACTTGGATATAAATGAAAAAAAATAAACATGCACATCCAGAATCAGCAATGAATCAGGGCAACATTCATGTCTAGTTCAATAGCAAGGATAACAAATTGTCTGAGACATTGTACATAAAATACATTGATAATTTGAATCAGAGACAGAATCTAGAGTGTCTAGTACTGGGAAGAGGTCTAAAGGCTCTCTACTTCTGTGACTTAAAACATTTATTTTAATTACTCTTTAATTCTTCACTAACGTTTTAGGGACTGGACATACAAAATTGATGGGGTTTCTGGAGGAATTAAATATACTGGCTTTAACCTTCAGTGCCCTCAAACTGCTGAGATGTCCTTGTGGCATGGTGCCCCAGATGAGATGAGTAGAGGATGATTCCGTTCTCTCTAGAACAGTGGTCTCCAACCTTTTTACACCCGAGATCGCTTTTTAAGTCTCAGAACAGGCGAAGATCTACCGCCCCGCCCCTTCCTTGAAGCCCCGCCCTCTCTATTCTCCTGTCCATCACTTGCTATCCCCAGCCTTTATACACTGTTAAACAGTTTATTTTTAAATTATGCAATATATAAAATTAAAATCACATGTTTACAGTTATGAAATAAATGTATGTTTTTAATTCACGCTATTTAAATGTCAAATGAAGCATTTACAATTCTACATTTTGTTCTCTGCTATTTTGTAAATCTAAAATCAAGTATTGATAATTATATATTTTTTCTTCCAATAGCAAAGTCTCAGTGTGACACCTGTGACTGAACAGCATGGCTGTGTCTACATTGGCATCCCTTTCCGGAAAACGGATGCTAATGAGACACTTCGGAATTGCAAATCCGCGGAGGATTTAAATATCCCCCGCAGCATTTTCATTTACATGGCTGCTGCTTTTTTCTGGCTTGGGGATATGCCGGAGAAAAGCGCCAGTCTAGACGCGATTCTCCAGAAAATAAGCCCTTTTACGGATGATCCCTTATTCCCCCCGCAGCAGCCATGTAAATGCAAATGCTGCGGGGGATATTTAAATCCCCCGTGGATTTGCAATTCCGAAGTGTCTCATTAGCATCCCTTTTCCGGAAAGGGATGCCAATGTAGACACAGCCTATCTGCCAGTGTCTTGAAGTCTGGGTTGTAGTCTGAGATTGCTAGTCGTATACAGTCCATCAGATGGGCATCTGTGATCCTGTGCTCAGCCTGGGAAGCTTGCTCCAGCACAGCTGGAGCTAGACGCAGCCTTCCTGGGCTGAGCGCTGGGCAGCCGGGCTGGAGGGAAGAGAAGTGGCTGCCCGGCCAGCTGGCCATGGCGCTCAGCCAGGGTGCACCAAGCTCCACGTGGGCAGGCGCAGAGGAGAAGCCACCGATCAGCTGGGGCATGGGGCAGCCTCTTTCAGCTGAAAGCCACAGTCAGCTGGTTGGGGTGTTTCAGCCCTCCCAACCTCCCAGCTCCCACCATTCCTCGCAGCTACTCACCTGTGTTGTTGCTTGGTGAGTAGCTGCTCCTCAAATGAGGAAATCTAATGTAAATGTACTGCGCAGGTTGCAGTTCAGAGAGGGCTCGAGCTACTCTTAGAGCCCCTGAGATCTACTGGTAGATCGTGATCTACTGGTTGGTGACCACGGCTCTAGAAACAAGAGAGGGCTGCTGGCTAAGCATTTTATTTTAAGATCCTTTGTTTTTTGGAATTCACTATTGCACTTTGATGTTCTACAGTCTGGATTAATTTGCCATCCAGTCATGCTATAAGGCCTATCTTTTTCAGACCTTGGGAAGGGGGCAATTCCAAGACTATTGTTACTATCATTTTGAATGTCAGCAACTTTGAGACTGATCATGGCATGTATAGCTGTGATTTTACCATGGCTACTCATAAACAATTTTAATACAACAGTGCATAAATCAATTAATAAAATAACACGAGCATTTGCATGCTAAAACACTTTTTTGTGGTGATTAAATGTGACTTTTTGAAAATAAGTCCACACAGTTTCACCCACTGTACTTTAATTACACGTTAATTTGGAATGTGTGAAAATTGATTATTGCTATTGTTACGAGTGTTGTGTGGGTTTGTAATAGTGTATGGATTAGTCAAAATCAGTATCTTTGGCTTGGGTTCCTTTATTTAAAGAGTGTAGCATTTGTACACTAAGTGACTCATACACATTTGGATATAAAACAGAAGATAATTTACTAATACTAATTAGAAACACATATAACAGTTTTTTACTCCATCAGATGTTCACTATTTCCATTGTCAGGGGAGTCTTATCCACTATTTCTCAGCAGTATAGAATTACCACAGAATGAGTAGTAATGTATGCATTTCTTCTCTATAATCTGATTTGCTCAAATTCCTCGACTTCCATCCCACTCTAAATGTGACTAAAAAAGCCCTTTTTATGCACAGACAACATATATATGGAGCATTCTTTTTGTTGAGTTCCCATGCCCTCTGGATTGTTCTAAACCAGTGTTTCTTAAACTGTGTTCCGCGGCACACCCTTTTACTCACTAACTTCCCCCCAACCCTTTTTTTCCGCAATAACTCCTCCTCCCCCCCCCGATGCTCTTCCCCCCCACACTTTTTTTTTCCCCTCAACAAAAAAAACCTTCGTGTTCCTCATTAAAAAAATATATTGTTTGGTGTTTCTTGGTCTTAAAAAGTTTAAGAAACACTGTTCTAGACACTATTATGAGGCGATAAGCAGCAATATCCTCTGTTTTGATTCACTGAGATGCTGGTGTACAGATAATTAAAAAAAAATCATAGTTGTTAAATCAGAATGCATGGCATTTAAAGCCATCTTTTAGAGTCAACTACAAACTAATCAATACAAGTGATGTCTTAGAAAAATATGGACATTCAAATGACAGTAGCAGAGAAACATTGGCATCTTCAGAACAAAGTGTAGTGACTCAACTTGTGATTCAGGAAATAATTATTTTATTTCTTCTTTCTCCAGTGGACATATTTGTTCCTTTTAGGAGTACCTGTACTCATGTTGTTCATTCTCAAATAGGAGTCAATCTGCAAATGATAGGCATCATAGTGGGTGAATGTTTATGATGTCACAAAGAGAAAAGTGACTTCAAGAGGGGAGTAACCAGCATGACCAAATCAGTTCCTAAGTAAACACGCTGTTTCTGTACAAATAACAATAACATTGTGAAAAGGAGGGATGCCCAACAATATATATTCAGTGTTCATGAATGATTTAGACCAACGGTTCTGAACCTTTTTCGGTCCACGTACCCCTTGGCTTCACGTACCCCTTGGTTCAGAACCCCTGATTTAGACCATTGATAGTCTGCAGGGTGTTTGTCAGTGGTGATCTTCAAAGAGCTAGGGAGGTACTTGCTGCTTTGCAGACTCCTTGTTTCCAACTGTTAAATTGCATTAAAAACATAAAAATGCATTAAAATGATTTCCTGTTTTTATATTTCTTTTTAAGTAATTACTGTGATTGACACTGAGAATTCATATGATGATACTGGAAGAGAAAGCAGTCTATGTGATTAGCAGTACAAGATAAATATCAGAGCTTTTTTTCTCAAGATGTGGTCTACATCTGTCTACATTGTTTGTAAGGCACCTATCTTCACTTTTTATAGCTGAGAGCCAATTCTGTTAGGAATTTGTTCAGTTTTCCAGAGAGCAACTGCATTATTAAATAAATAAATAGAAACCAAATTAAATAATATAGATGGAAGTAAGAAACATTAAAGGTATAATTAAAGATAATGTTTTAGTTAGCAGACATTCTTCAGTGTACTCCTTTCATTTATTTATTTATTTATTTATTAGTTTACTTGAGGCATGAAAAATCAAAGTGGATCCTTTGAAACAGAAATAGAAGGCAAAAAGATATCTCTTTTAAACGAGTGTTGGTACATGATTATTTAGTTTTTCTTTTCCCCAACCCCTTTAAACATTGTGGGTCTTACAGACTGTAACTGAGATAATGATCATAGTGTTGTATGACAGATACTGTCTTCAGATTTTTTTTATTTTTTGAAATGTTTGTCTCCAAGTCTGGGTCCCTTGAGAATTCCTTCTGAGTCTGTGTCATTCTCAATGCAGGACCAGGGCTCAGGGATAGGTTATAGGATTGGCAGGAAGGACCCCCCCCCCAGGCATTTTGTGGAGCGCCACAAAGTAGCCAGATGTTTGCAATGAAAAATATGCTAGGAGCGGGGTACAAGCTGGCTGCAATAGCACTTGGCCTGAAAGCCACATCCAGCAATATCCATCTGTTGGGCAAAGTTGGTCCAGGAGGAATGGAATCACGTAGCTTGGAATACGTGCTGATTCAACATTACTCCCAAGCCGCTTCTACGTGTTGGATGCCTGTGTAACTTTGACCTTAAAATAAAACTGATTTCTAGTCATGGAAAATATCCCTTGGGGTGGGGAAGGTCTGATCGCACCTTGGGGCAAGCGCCTGTGCCAATCCATCTGCCATGGTGGACACAAAACACTGTAAATTGCACATCTTCTGATATTATGGTAGTGAATCATAGCAGTAAGACAGAAGGGTACTTGAACGATAACATTGCTAATTTGTCTGGCAGCTAAAAACCCTGAAAGCCAAACAATTGAAAGGAAGAAGTGTTAGGTCAGATGTTGGAATTATATATCTTGAAATTATTCAATCACGCTGTGTGTTTCAGTTGATCATTCAATAAATCTGGATTATTTATCTCTTCTAGTTTTTTTTCTTGTGCTGTTTTTCACTGTCATCATTCCATAGATTCTTAAAGGTGTTTGGTAATTCTTAAAGATCTAATATGCATTTCCCTTTGTTAATGTAAAGCGAAACTGCACAACAGAGCATCCCACAAGCCCCCTGTAGAAATTTGAAAACAATTTTGATTCTCTAGTCCACTCAAAGAATCTGCTAATACTGATTTTTCCCTTGCCAGGACCCTCCTTGCCTGGTGTCATTTCTTGAGCTCTCGTGGGATGAGATTAGTCTAAAACAACAAAGTAGCCAGATGTCTGGTTCTGAGAGAGTCCCAAAGGCCAGGATATGGTAGGCAACAGTAATTGCTCAGGGCTGAAGATCAAAGATACCTGAGAATTACTTATGGGTACATACTATATGTCTTTCCCATTATTAACAGTAGGTGAAAATTTGTATCCCTAATGAACCCTTTTGTTGATTATATTTAAGTATGACTCTGTAGTTCTGTCTGATATTAAATATTTTGGGTTTTTTAGTATAATGTACAATAATAAGTTAATATTACATATGTTGGCAAAATTATGCAGCCTACTATTTTTTACTACAACCACTTTTTTGTATATAAAATATGATTTGTATTTTAGTTTAAAGACACGGTAAGTCTCTTTAAACTACTTATGCCATATGCAGGCCAGTGTTTAAAAATTATTTATGCCATATGAAGGCCAGTGTTAGTAATTTTTTTCCTCTTTATTCAAAATTATCAGTGAAAAGGGTAACTTGTCTCAGTACAGATTTTAGATCATTGCTTCATAGTCTTAATGAATTCTGATGAAATCCCAGAGGCAGAATATCTGCACATCACTGCTTTTTCCCCCCACATAGATATTCCTAATGAAATGCTAATTAACATTTTTAGTGATCAACACCTGTTTGTGTTATATAAAATCTGAATTTGTGTTATTTTAGGATAAGTGCTAGCTCTAGATTTTTGTAATGCTTTTAGAGAGGGATAGCTCCTGGGGAGAGGCAGAAATTTGACAAAGTGTCAGCATTCAGAGGAAAATACCAAGATGGACAGATCAATGATTTGTTTATTTTATTCAATAAAAATGTTACATAAGAACAGACATACTGGGTCAGATCAAAGGTCAGTCTAATCCAGTATTCTGTCTTCTGCTAGTGGCCAATGCCAGGAGCCTGTGAGGAAATGAACAGAACAGGTAATCATAAAGTGATCGATCCCCTGTTGCCCATGCTTTTAGCAAACAGAGGCTAGGGATACCATCCCAGCCCATCTTGGCTACTAAACATGTATGACTGGTTTCAATGGTATCAGTCATGCAGAATTAAAACCTCAAGATGATTTCTTAGTTTTCAAGTAATAAATTATCATCAAAGACAAGCCTTTATTTTCTGTGGTTTAACTGTTACTATTTCACTTTCTTTAGGACAGAGTAATGTTAATGTGCTGTACACACTGGGGCCAAGAATCTGGTCACACTGAAAACATGTTTCATGTTTATCAATTCTAAGGGACATTTTTGGGTGAGCTGCATTTTTAACTCTGAAGAAAAAAATCCCTGGTTTCATCTGAAGGACAATTGATTTTTTGACAGTCTTTATCTCTAATACATTATTGAAAAAAGAAGTCAATTTAGCAAAAGTCCACTAGAATAGTATCTTGTTTATATTTTCTTTCTTTACACATGTGCCAGAGGACTACCTCCAACAACATAAACTCAAGTTGCTTTTTTGGTGTTGATTGCACCTGTTCTAACTGCTTTGCCTCTTCTTCCACTCCCTTTCCACCACTCCCATTAACACACACAGGAGAAAGCAGGCAAAAATGGAGGTTTTAATGAGAAACTTAGTGACATTGCTTGTTCTCAGGATGTTTACTCTCAACTGAAGATATCCTTTTCATTGAGCATTTTGACTCCCATTCCTTTATGAAGTATGAAATTACAGAGCTACTATTTTCATGTTTATCTTGGTTTTGAGTCTTCCTCCTTCCATCAATCCCCCACCCACTTGAGAAGAGATACAGTGTTTGTAGCAGTCTGTAGCTGTTTATGGCAAGGCCATTACAGGTGAATCTGAGGGACGCTGTTAAGTTATTGGATTGGGGCTTACATCTGCAAGGTCAAAAATTCAGTGTGATCTTTTCACTTATCCAGAACTTCTTTGTCATGTATTCAGCAAGGGTTTGACTCTCACAGGCAATGAAAATAGCAAAGAAAAATATGACTGGAACTGGTGATTAGGGAGCATTATTAGATGGGATTTCCTTTTACCAGAGGGAGGACCTGCAGTCATAAGCTAGAGACATGTATGATTGCTTGGGTGATTCATTTTATTTTGTCCATAGAGGTTTCACACAGCATGAAGCACTTTGTCATTGGCAAGTGGCACTGGAGTACAGGTAGTAAACATCATGTTAATATCATCCAATTGTAGATGTAGCCTGGCATACCTGACTGAATCAACCCCATGTTTGATTGTTTCACATATCTTTTGTGGGTGAAGAGGTGACAGGAACTATGGGGATGTGAGACACTAAGATGCAGGAAAGGGAGAGAAGAGCTTTGCAAACTAGAAGATCTACCAGTCTCTGACAAACGTGGCATTGTACTTTGTAGTGGAGGTTTGGAATGGTTTGGTTCTTAAACCAATACATGATTATTCTTGAGCTCTGAAACTGATGGAGTTGGTGATTGAAGGAGTTAAAGATTGGAGTCTCAGTGCCCTGTTCATGTAGGTTTGCCTTGCCAATTATCAAAAAGAATAGAAGTCAGTAAACCAAAAACCTAGTGAAAAATATTTTTAACTGACGGGTAGGTAAACTCTCAAGAAGTTTGTCTAGTTTATTAGTCTAGTGAATACACCAAAAAACCTTGATAAAGGCTGAAGAAAATTTGGGGTATGTATTCCAAGGCATCACATTGTAGGATAGTCCAGTGTGAGTGCGTGTAGGATATTATGGTCAGTTCTGGGAACTTAATTAAGAGGAGAGAATTGAAAAATTTTGGAAAACTTGCAGAAGTGTTACAAAAATTAGAGGCTAAGGAGACCAGTTTTAGGGGTAATTTAGGGAATGTAGGAAATGTTTACTGGTTAAAAATCCTCTTGACTATCTAACACTACCTTAATATGCAGCTAATGCCCCAGTTTCACTTTTGTGCTGGGTAAAAGTCATTTCTATTCTAACCTTGGGCTTGTGGACATTTATGGAATATCTCCTGTTGACTTCTGTGGAGATGGGATTTGACCTTTTAAGTTTTAAGTATAAAGCCAATAGAAAATACATAAATTATTTCCTTAGCTTCTAAGTAGAATTAAATACATATGAAAGTAGTTAGTAGGGTCATGCTGCATAGTATATATGCTATGGGCCCCCATAGAGCTGTCTTTAGGGGATTACTCTCTAGACCAGTGGTTCCCAAAGTGTGGTCCGCAGACCACTAGTAGTCTTCGGCTGCCTCCCAGGTGGTCCATGATGGGAGCTCACCTCCATGTAGCAGGGAGTCTGCATTGCTGCCGCAGCCTTGTGGTCTGTGTACAGCTACAAGGCTTCAGCACCAACTCTGGCTGGAAGGTGGGGAGGTGAAGAAAGAAAACTCACCCTCCCCTCCTTGCGGGCCACAGAGCTACACATGGAGGAGCACCGCCATCATGGTAAGAGCAATGCATCCCTCAGTTGGTCCCGCGGGGCAGAGAGCAAGTTGGGCTGCGCAGGGTTTGGCTAGGCAGGTTGGGCTCTCGTTCATGAGAGGCCGGTGCCACCCCCTTCCCCAGCAGCGGACTGGGCTGCACGGGGCCAGTGGCGGTGGGAAGAGGTGACACACGGGCTGAGGACCCTGCACGTGAAGGAGACAGGTGGGGGTTTGGGGCCCTTCGGGGCTTTGCACCCAGGGTGACTCAGTATGGGGGGGAGGGCACCATGCACTGGACCCATGCAGGACCCCACCCCCTGCAGGGCTGGACACCCTGGGGTCACCTATCTACCCGTCCCTGCCTTGCCATGTCACGCTCAGCCTCCCTGTCCCTCCATTTCCCTGAACCACCCCCCAAGCCACCTTGATCCCATGCCTATTCCCAGGGGCAGGGCACCCTGCCCCCATCTCCCTGAACTCCCTCAGCTGCTCTGCCCCCCCTCCCCCAGTTTTAGCCCCAGGCACTCTCTGCCCCCATCACCTTGCCCCTGGCTGGACACCCTAACCCCAGTCTGCTCCTGAATGTTCCCTCCTGGCCAGACACCCTACTCCCAGCCTGCTTCTGCATCCTACCTCCCACCCAGACCATGTACTTTACCCCCTTCTGTACCCCACTTCCCTCCCAGATCCTGCACCTCATCCATATCCCACTCACTGGCAGCCCTATCCCGCACACTGAACCCCTAATTTTTGTCAACACCCTGGAGCCTAAGGGGGTCCATAAAATCCACTAACTACGGAATCCCTGAAAAATAAATCTGGCCTATAGGAAGCCCTGAACCTCAGTCCTTCCTGTCCTTTCCCTTCACCTCGTGGGGCTGGAATGCCAGAGGAGTGAGGTGTCTCTGTTGGGGCCACATCAGTGAAGGTTGAAGGTTTTTGGAGGTGTTGCTATGTTTCTCACTTGTGTGGTCCCCAACTGATTTTTCTGTGGGTCAGTGGCCCCTGACACAAAAAAGATTCCCCATACTTGCCATCAATAAAGAAAACATTGAAACCTTTTGTGTTGGACATAAATTAATATTTTACTTTATTTATAAACTAACCTGAAAAAGGTAAAGCGCTTAATCTGTTTAATAATTTAAGTTAAACCAGTCTCCCTAGCTGCAGCACTAGCAAAATGGCTCGGGCATAATTAAGTAATTAAATGTGCATTTCCATTAGCAACTGGTGGTCTGTGGGAAGGTTTACATAGAGCCAGGTGGTCCACGGGCCAAAAAGTTTGAGAACCACTGCTGTAGACTGCAACAGTTATCAAAAATACAGTTCTTCAGGTGCTTGTGCAGATTAATTCCATTCAGATATGCTGCATGCACAGTTACTGGAAAGCGTTTCCCTCAGCAGCTCCTGTTAGGTTGGCTGTGAAGCCCCTTGGAGTGGTGCCTTCATGACACTCAGTATAAGACACTGCTGGCCCAACCCCTCCCTTATTTCCTTCTTACCACCTGTCAGTTATCAATACTACTAGTTGCATGCTTATAAATTCTCCTTGCCCTTCCCTAGCTTTGTAGTTATTCTTTGAAGTTTCACTTTTTCTTAAATTAGTTAGTTGCATTCCTGTTAGGAGTAGCATGTGAACTTTTCCCTTTGGGAGCTTGGTTCATACCTCGTTCCACAGGGTTTGAGCCTTACAAGTCCTGTAGTCAGCCCATGCCAACAGGTAATCTCCATGATGCTTGTTTAAAGTGTTTGAGGGAGGCACAGCACAACAGGTCCTAGCACCAAGTTCTTGGTATGGCGCACACCAGAATTGGCCCTGCAAAGGTCTTTGAACATAGAGACTCGTGTCATCACTAATCCCCAGTGCATAAGACCTTGGGAATTGACTGACACTGATCTCATCCTCCAGCACTACAGAAAAGATACTCCAATCAGGATAGAGGTGGACCCACCTTTGTATTCTCGGACAATGGGGTGCATCCCTGAGAGCCTTGGAGCTGACACCAGGGATTTCAAACCCACAAAGGATACTATTGAGTGTAGTGCTGTTGGACTCCCCAGTCCAGATGGTGGTGGAACTACCATCCACACCAACGCCTTTAAAGCCACACGACAGCACCGTGGTCCCCAACAAGCCTCTGGCACTGCCAAGGGTGGTACTGTCCCATGGCAAACTGACCCTGGTGTGCCCCCCCAGCATCTCCAGGACCTTGATCATTGATGCCGAAAGGGGGCATTGTCTTGAGTCCTGGCACCGCTGGGAGTCACGGGGCAGCTTGAAGTTCCAGCGTTGCTCTCAGCACCAGTTGAACTCACAGAACTAGTCTTCAGATCATCAGAATCCCATTCCTGACGCCACTCATCGTCACACCATAGATCTCCTTGGTACCATTTGAGATCTCAGCACCACTCCAGCTCCTGGTGCCAATGCCCTTCTGCTCAGCACCAGATCCTAGTCCTTGATCTCAGACTCCGATACAGGGTCTAGATAGTCTTGACAGGGTCAGCACCGGTCGGCACACCAACAACCTGAGATAAGCTCAATACCATGGTCGCCACAATGGCCCCTTTGAATCTGCTGGGCATATCACCAGTCCCGGGTTATCTTGTCTAATAGCTTCTAGTCCCTGGGCTCCCAAATCATGCCAACACCCTCAAGCAGCAGCCCACCCCCAGAGGTGTGGAGGGGTCTCCATCTGTAGGACCCTCACCTTCACAGACCCCCGCTTCTATAGTGGAACCAATGGTCACTGACCTGGTTGGGTAGGAGGTCTCAATGGCCAAGTTTAATGGCTACACTTTTTATATGGCCAAGTTGGTGGAAGTACTAGGGATGTAAATAACCATATGTTTATTCTCTGGGATATTATTACTATACAGATATGCTTTCTAAAATTTTCCTTTGTGTTAAGGATGAAAACCAATAAAATACAAAAAAAAAAGTAACATTAGAAATTACTTCAGAAAGCTTCTCTTGAAACTGCTTGTCTAGTGAAGACAGGATGGTCTTTGACAGAAATGGTGCTTAGCTTTAGGTAAATAGCATGGTTTTGCACAGTCCCCCATACATTTTAGTAGTATAAAATGAAGTGTCTGCTAGACACGTTTGACACTGTCCCTTTATTAAGAGGAAATGAGAGAAGTGTGTTAAGAAAGAAGACTGTAATGTTTAATATCAGAATATCTTTCTAGTTCTTTAGAACATCACACTGTATATTAGGTAATAAATAATACCTTTTATTGGCATTCACACTTGTCCTGTCCCTATTTGATATGTGCTGTGTCTTGTCAAAAGGAGTGTTCACACAATAAATCAAAGGTGTTGTAATAGAACAGTGTTTAAATACACTGCATAATGCATTTGAAGATCTGCTTACCTTATGGAGCACAAAAAGGGGAGCTTCTGTTTGTTGTTTGTTTAAAGACACATTCTGGTAATTACTTTGTAGCTATGGAAAGAGCAAATTTGTAGATCGAGATAAAGAGGATTAGTAAAGTCTTAAGCAAAACCTTCAGTAAACCATATGTTCTTTTGTTAATATTTTTGTTAATATTTTTGTCTGAAATAGCTGTTCTGAGAAATTCCGTGTGTGTGTGTGTACACACGTGCGCGCGCGCACACACACACACACACACACAGATATACATATAGAACATGAGATAGGGCCATATCTTGTTCAGCAGCAGCCATAACACACATCTGAGAGCAGAGTTTGGATCATAGATAATAAAAGAGCAGGGCTGGTGAAACCCATCAGATTTAGCAAATGTAAAAATGATTGAGCCAGTTTTATTTATTGAAAAGAAATAATTATGGCATATATATCTTCTGCATCACCACCATACTGGCTCCCACAACCTCTTGTTCATTATGGGGCTGAAAAGTCATATTTGCAAATCTGTGTTTTGTATTTGAATTTTTATTTCAAGGTCTTATTACTGCTTGGTGTAGCAATATGTCCTTTAGACAGCTAAACTTTCAAAAGTTAAAAGGCAGTAAGTAAGTCCCCTAGAAACAATGCAGAAATGTATATTCAAATTATAAATAAGGACATTTATCAGGCACATTAAATAGATGTAGAAAAATGGATTTTTTTTTTGTAGTAAGGTAATTTGGCACCACAGCTTGGCAGGAGTTGGTGCTATTGAATTGGCTGTAACTGCCACAGGTTGATAGGCAGGTGATAAGGCAGCTTCCACCAGGGTCTGCACAGGAGGCCTACCTAATATGCTGTCTGCCCTAAGGGCCTATGGGAACACAGTTGGATTATTATGTTAATGCATGAGCCTGCTGCCCTCTTCCTATCCCAGCTGGGTTCCCTGTTGTTAGGAACTGCTTTGCACTGACAGTGGAGTAATATGCTTCATGATTGAAAGGGCAAAGGGGCTTGGAAGAAAAAAGAGCAGGCCCACACAGATATGTAAATGAAGGAAGCAAATCTGTAGGAGGGTTTTCATATAGGTGCAAATAGAAAGTTTATTAGAAAATGTGTAATATAAATCTGCTAATTAAATTGTTATTTATAAACCCCTTTTTTTATTCATTTCTTTGAGCAGTACCCCCTTGTAATGCTGATGTACACTGAATTTGAAGTGCTTACCAAAGCAGGCACTTAGGTTGATTTATTTTGAACCAAGGTGCTATAAGATACTGGTACCAGTGCACAATGCTGACAGTGGTATATTTTTCAGGACTTTGATTACTGTTTCATACTCTGCCGCTGTATTGCTACACTGTAGCTTACAGCAATGATATGATTTTTTTTATATATTGTAGGAAAGTACATAAGTCTGATTTTGTTAATACTTCAATAAGAGTGAGATACAGATACATTTATTCTGGCATAGGAAGCAAATTGAATTTTGTTTTGACTCTGTGGTGACTGTACAGTGATCTTTTCTTTGCATCTTTCTTATACTTCGTATTTCATTCCTAAAGGGTGACATTGGAACAAATGTGTGACTGAAAGAGAAGAATGAGCTGGTTGATATGTCTGAAAACTGACTGTTTTTGGAGTTGTTGATACACAGTGCAAATTCTTGTTAGGAATAATGTGCCCCCTTCCCTCTATTGATAAATAGCAAATCTCCATTCAAAATTCCAGCCACATGCAATTTCGTAAATGATTCTCCCTCTTCTAGTACACCCTAAAAATAAAGTTGTGGAGTACTCAAAAAAGATTAACTTAAAAAAACCCATTTTTTAGTTTTTACCATTTTACCACTTACTATGAAATATACCTGAAATAGCAGATATACATTTATGTGTAATACATGGCTTACATATTCTATATTTTTATCTTACATTTAGTATTTTTGTGTATGCTTGTATTCGTATTTTAATTAATATATTTTAAAAGAGCAGTTAAACTGTGTGTATCTAACTTTTTGAAATAATATGCTGCAAGCAACATTTTGTGGGAATTTTGTTGCTGTTGAATTTTCATTTGCTAAAATGTAACCTGACCTCCAGTTATATTACTTTATGCCAGCTTGATGTGATTTGGCAATTCCATGTAATTAATAGGAAGCTACTTCCTCCTTGGAATTAAGGCCTATAGCTGTATAGAAAAGCCATTGACTCTTGCAGTATTTGAATGCTGGACTTTGCAGCCTTAAATGTTCTTTTAAAGAAGTTTTTTTGGGTCTGTGTATTTTTGTATGCAGATGCACGTACATACACATATGTATGCAAAAATCTGTACATTTTAGAGACAGTTAAGGTTGCAAAGTCAAGTATTCCAGATTTAAGGTTATTTTTGCCCCATTGTGCCTGTGTAGTATGATACAGTGCTTAATTACAAAATCACAAGCTATTTTTTTTTACAGTACAATGGATAATTACTCAATAGATCTTTTTATCCTTATTGTTCAGTATATTGCCCTGCATAAAATTTAAACACAGTATTGAATTCAGAATTATTAATTTTCTCAGATTTTTAATGGAGTACTTTACCTGAGTATCTGGTCCTCATTAACATTAATGAATTTATCTTCAGAACTCTCCAGTGAATTATAAAAGTAGTAGTATGATCATTTTAAAAATAGCTCAGCGAATATGGCCAAAGTTTGCTGAAGTGCTTGCTAATTTTGGAATATCTTCAATGGTTTTATGTTTGATTAAAAACATTAAAACTCTTGGTCTGTGTAGATTAGAACTGGTTAGTAAATGGAAAAATTAAGTTATTTTCAAAACATCACAGGAAAATTCAGATTTTGCAGAGATTTTTTCACTTCTATGTCAAGAAGATTGACTCAAATCAAAGCTTTTCAGTTTGTTGAACAGAATTGAAATGTTTTCGTTCAGGTTAGCTTGACATTAACTTGAATAGATGAGAATTGGGGAATGAAGTATTCACTCTACAACCCCTATCAGGCACCATAACAGCTTTAAGTGGATGCAGTTCAATGTCAAAATAAAATTAAAGGTATCATTTTGGTTCAACAAACTAAAATAAAACGTTTTGGTATTTCTGAATTGTGGACTTTGTATGTGTGGTGGAGGGAGGGAAATTTCTGTTCCATGAAAAGATACAATATTTGTCATTTTGCCCCAAATTGGAGCTAAGGCAAATGTTGGATTAATGTAATTTCCTATGGGATGAATACATCTATTTTCAGCAAGCTCTATTGTGGCTGGAACCTAGAGAAGATGGGTCAGCTGGAGCCATATTTTGGTCAGATGGAATGTTTGTGATTTTTAGTGGCAGGGCTCATGCAAGCTCTAGTGAGAAAAATCCATACTGGGGCTTCCAGGTTCCTTGGGGCAAATCTCTTGCCAACTCTTCAGAAAGGAGCAAGTTCCACTCCCCACACAAAAGGATGTGAATGAAACTGTATACTGGGAGTTGATGCTCCTCCCCCTTTTTACTGGAATAGTTGCTCTTAGAATATTGCATGGTATTGGATATCAGGAAATGCCCTATGTTTAAGAAAGAAATATCATTACGTTTTTCTGGGTAAACTTATTTCTTATTTAATATGATTTTTTAATTATGAAAGAAAAATATATAGATCAAAACGTATTTATAGGGCTGTTATTGCTGTTGAAGAAAGCAGAGTTTAAGTCCCCAATCAAGATTTGGCTTGTATGCAACGTGCAGCTCAGTGTGTATTAGCCATTGCTTTTTAGCTTAGTGAATAAAACTGAGGACTCTATGGTTTATTTGGGATACCTGTATAACTAGAAGTTACGCATCCTTTGGCATTGATCAAAAAGAGATTGAAAGTGTTTTAGCCCATTCTTTTTTCTTAATGCCCAAGTCAAGTGCCCAAGACTGTGAGAGAGCTATTATTGAGAGCAAATAGTTATTCCATTTGCCTGAAGTCACTGTGCACCAACTGCTTAACTCATTACTTTGTCAAATGCTTTGATACTTTAGTCATGAAGGTGCTATATAAAAACATAATCTAACACTTCATGAATAGCTTTCTGTCTGTCAAATTGTATCTAAATATATGTAGTACTATGCTTATCACAGTAATGTCAGAGCACCTTTTAAATTGCAAAATTATATACATACAAATTCTGCCTTCCTCCCCCCGGAGTGATCTTGGTGCTTTTGGCATGCAGTTTTTTTATGATACTATGGAGAGTGCAGATAAGGTTGCCAGGTGTCCGGTATTTTCACCTCCAGTCCGGTATTTTCACCTCCTGTTTGGTTTAAAAAAAAATCAGAAAATACTGGACACCTAAAATGTCCTGTATCTTCATTTTCCCGGCCAGGAGGCAAAAATCCCAAGTAGTTACCAGGTTCCGCTGGGGAGCTGTCTGGCGTGGCGTAGGGAGGCAAGATGGTGTGTGGCCGCCAGCAGCCTGTTAGGGCCAAAAAGCCTCAAAAACGTTTCTTAAAGGGACCAAACTGATTTTTTTTAATTTTTTTTTTTTTTTACTTAACTCTCTGGTCCTTTTTTTTCCTCTCAATATCTTTGGTCCCCCAACCTTTTTTTAACAGATTTTTTTCCCCAGTGTTTTTTTTTTGGCGCGGGGGGGGGGAGGGTTCGGTATATTTTGGTTAAACCATCTAGCAACCCTAAGTGCACAGCTTGGCAGGACTCATAAACTGATGGGGCCACCAGCACAATTCAGTACTGGTTTGGTTTTCCTTAATTCCATTTTAGAAAAGGGCAGTTGTACCAAATCGGTGCTGGTTCTGGGATATGAACAGATGTCTATTCTACATGGAACTAGATAGAAACCTATGAGTATATTTCATTCGTGACCTCTGACAAATTCTAGCATCCCCTTGAGGTTGGGGCTTGTAATTTGGTTAGTACCTCCTTTGAACTTTTTGTTTTATAAAGCAAGTACTTATACTACATACATTGGCTTTCTGTGCACTAGTGATTTTCTTTAAATCCTCCCACCATTGCACTGCCAGTTAGTCTGCCCGTGATAACAATGGTGGGAGTGCTGCTGTAAATCAGACTCTCAAAAAAATAACTACAATGCCATTTACTCCTGTTCTGAGTGAGCTTTGGTGAGCTAATGGTTAAAATGCCTGGCACGCACTGGAGCTGCACTTTAGTAAGAGAATGGAGTATTTGTAGATAAATACGGGTATAGACACAACTTTTGAGTTAATGTGAAAGGGCACCTTTTAGAAAATGGCCTTGTTCTTTCATTTCACTTTAGCAGAAAAGTAATACTCTTTGGAGTTGTTTAACTAGACCTCTAATCATGTTATGGATGATGTGTCTTCAGGAGAATCTGGGGACAAGACCTTTAAGTGTTTTTATCACAACTTAAGATCTCAGAAAATTTGAACTTAAATAAAAGTATGGTTGGGAGGTTGTTATTGCTCTTATCCTTCTGAGGATACTTTCTGAGGTAATTTTTTTAAAAAGAGAAAGTCACTTACAAATATAAAATGTTTGACCAGAATAAAGCCTCTGGTTGTCAGAGTAACTTATACACCATTGTTCAGCTGGGCCTTTTTATTAAATCATCATTTGGCAGTCCATTTGTTTTGGTGCTACAGCTATTGCCTGGCCTATTCAGCTAATAAGTCTTCATTCACTAACAAAAATAAATCACAAAATTTGCAAATAGTTTTCATGCCGGCTGTTTGGTGGTTGGTTTTACTATTTTTATAATGACCATTTAATGATGTTACACAGGATTGGTTTATTCTGCTGCCAGTCTCCCAGATTCTGTGTCCTCAACACAATAATGAAATGCTCGGGGGTGCAGGAGAGTAAAGGGACTCATCTGTTTCCTGATGACTCGAAAGATTGTAGAAATAATTTCAGTCCTTTGGTGAAAAATACACATGCCATTCCTAGATACATTATTTCTCTGCTGCTGATCTAGGGTACCTTCCCAAATCTGATATGGAAGAGCTCTTTGAAGCTTAGATACTAAAGAAACTGGTTACAAGCAGTAATTTCTCAACTAAATGTTCTTAAAAAGATTGCAGGTGTTCTTGAAGGCAAGCTGCTCTTGCTTGCCATTTAAAACTCCAAGTATTTCTTTCGTATTCCAGACACCTTTTCCAGTTTGGGCTCAGTCCTCCCCCACTCCTTGTCTTTGTTTCTTAGGCAATGTCTACACTAAAGGAGAACGTCGAATCAAGATACGCAACTCCAACAATGTTATTTATGTAGCTGGAGTTAACATACTTTGATTCAAGATTCCCTGCTGTCCTCAAAGTGGAAGGCTGATGAGAGCAAATACTTTCATTAGCTTCCCTTTTTGCTGGAGCAGGAGTAGCAGACACTGGCAGGGGTGCCCTCTGAGTTTGATTTAGCGGGTCTTAACTAGACCCACTAAATTAAACTCCCAAATATTTGATCATCAATCTTCCACTGAGTGAAGGCATGGCATAGATGTTCCCGATCATCTGCACACCCTTTCTGGATAGATTTCAGTCTTTTTCCTATCACCACTTAAATTGTAAACACCACAAAGGCACTTTTGATTCACTTAGAAACACTCAAGCAGCTTGCAAATAGAAAGCTGTAACCATTTACTGACTGGAGAAGAGGAAGATAGTTTTTCTTTTTCAATATAGATAAAGATGTTGGTAAAGTTTAAGGAGACTTTCAAAGACACAGTAGGAAAACTAAACAAATGTCTCCAGGAAGTTAGCTTTCATACCATGTCATGTCTAAATGACAAAGATTTTTTCGAAAGAGGATATGCAAATTCCAGGGGGGGGGGGGAGAGAAACCCTTTTTTTGGGGGAAAAAAACCTGCTCTTCCTAAAAAAAGGTTTACGCAATTTTCTGAAACCACCCCTCTCCCCCACGTCCAGACTACTTTCATTTTCCTCTTTCGAAAATGTGATCGGAAGAAGATATGCAAATTCCCACAATTTGCATATCCTCTTTCAAAAAATCTTTGTAGTTTAGACGTATCCCCAGTTTTTAACAGGTTTGTTTTGTCCCTATGAATAATTGTTACTAAAGGGCAGTGTTTATTAGATGGAACTTAGAGTGTGGGAACTTGTACTAGTTTAAAAGCCTTGTTTCTTCACAAAAGACCTTGGACACAACTATGTGTTTAACAATAGGGTTGTCAAGTAATTTCAGTTAACTCACGCGATTAACTCAAAAATTAATTATGATAAATTAATCATGATTATCAGCTTTAAATAGTTTTGCACTGTTAAGCAATATCATACCAACTAAAATTTATTAAATCTTGGATATTTCTGTATATATGCAAATATATTGATTTCCACTACAATACAGAATACAAAGTGTGCAGTGCTCATTTAAAGCCCTCATTAGCAAGAATATATAATTTGGTAAATCCCTCCATTTATTTTTGCTTGCAAATATTTACACTGTAAACATAAGTTAGTATTTTTCAGTTGACCTAACACAAGTATTATAGTGCAATCTCTTTTTATTATGAAATGTAGATTTTTTTTTGTTACATAACTGCAGTTAGAAATAAAACTTTAAAGCCTACAAGTCCAAGAAGATAAAGAAGTTTGTTTACATTTATTGGAGACGATGCTGTCCATTTCTTATCGACAGTGTCACCAGAAAGTGAGACGAAATATTCACATGGCACTTCTGTAGCCATCATTGTATATTTACATGGCAGATATGTTAAATATTTGTTCATCCCTTCATGCTTTAGCCACCATTCCAAAGGACAGTCTTCCTTGCTGATAATGTTTGTTGACAAAATAATTCATTAATTAAATATATGACTTCTCCCTCGGGGGAGAATTATGTATCTCCAGCTCTGTAGTCAACCATATTATCTGTATACCAATTATCTGTATTCAACCATATATTTCATGTTATAAAAATATGTTTCATGTTATTTTGGATGGTGACTCAGCACATATTTTTTTTGTTTTGACAAATCTGCAGCTAAAGTGTTCTTAAAACAAAGAAGGTACTAATATGTGAGATTTCTAAAGATAGCTATAGCATTAGACCCAAGATTTAAGAATCTGAAGTGCCTTCCAAAAGCTGAAAGGGATGAGGTTTGACGCATGCTTTCAGAAGTCTTAAAAGAACAATGCTCTGATGCAGAAACTACAGAACCTAAACTACCAAGAAGAAAGTCAACCATCTGCTGGTGGTGTCTGATTCAAACAATGAAAATGAACATGTTTCAATCTGCACTTCTTTGGATTGTTATTGAGCAGAATCTGTTATCAGCATGAGTGTGTGTCTTCTGGAGTAGTGGCTGAAGCATGAAGGGACATATGAATCTTTAGTTTATTTGGCATGTAAGCATTTTGCAACAGCAGTTGCAACAGTTACAATATGCCCGGCTGTTCCCACTTTCTGGTAAATGTAATGCAAATGTAAACAAACTTGTTTTTTTGAGCGATTGACTGAACAAGAAGTAGGACTGAGTGGAATTGTTGGCTTTAAAACTTCACATTGTTTTGTTTTTGAATGTAGTTATTTTTTGTACATGATTCTACATTTGTCAGTTCAACTCTCATGATAAACAGATTGCACTACAGTACTTGTATTAGGTGAACTGAAAAATATTTATTTTATTGTGCGGATAGAAGTAATAAAAATATAGTGTAAGCATTGTGGACTTTTTATTCTGTGTTGTAATTGAAATCAATATATTGGAAAATGTTGAAAACATCCAAAAATACTGAAATGAATATTTCATTCATTTTCTTAAATGTCATGATTAATTGTGATTAATTTTTAATAGCATAACTGCTCTCGTTAGCAGCAATACATGATTGGGTAAATCCTTCCACTTGTTTTAGCACAAACCTGTGACTGGAGAACAAAGACTGCTATGTAGTTGATGACAATCTCTTCTAATATGGAACAAATCAGCATTCCAAGCTTCATATACTGTGATCAATGTCAAGATGTTTCAGAGAACAGCATACTCTGTGTAGCATTTCTATCTTGCCGTACAAATAAACAATATACCTTTGCATTTTGTGCTGGATTTTTTAGTATTTTCATAAAACTGATAGTCATTGAACATTACTAATCAAGAAGTGCTATCCAAAGTTTGATTGTTCCTGAGTGTAAATATGTAAAGTAGTAATTGCTGTGACATTTTTAGTTGGTGGGAAGGGGAGGCTAATGAGCGTAAGTGATTAAGGAAAAATCATGCAATATTATTCTTTTACCAAAAGTGGGCAATAATACAATATTTTTGTCAGTTTTAAAACAATACGTCTTTTTCCCTAATTTTTTGGGCTTCATGTAAAATCAGTCTTCATCAAAGCTTATCTTGTTGTGGCTAAGTACTTTTGCAAAAATTACTAGTAAGAAATTATGTACCTGGGACTAAATGCTGTTTTTAGGTACATATGTTTGACTCCCACTGAATTCAGTGTGAATTGTATCTGCATCTCCATGGCAGAATCTGGCCTCTGTTCATTTTTTTAAAATGATGTTTAAATGCTAAAAAGCATTTGCTTTGCCTTTGAGGGATACTTGTTCATCTGATGGATTTGTTGAGCAGTTAGCACCACCTTTTTTTTTTCCATTTTGTAATAGGATTTTTATATGCGTTTTTAACAGTAATTTAAGAGTCCCAGTATGCATGGAAAGGAATCTGAATATATGTGCCTTTTTTAAAGGCACCATCATAACTGGGTTATTCCATCAGTACAATAGAATGATGGGGAGCTGTAGTTGGAACAATATGTAAAAATATAGCTTGTAGAAGATTTCCTTTATTAACTGTCATCATCCACAGAATATATGTTCAAATGAACGTTGTGTAATAACTAAATTTGAGATTAATAGGCCCCTTAAGAAACAGCGAAGTCATTCAGGATAGTCAGTGAGAAATGGGCTGCAAGACTGTAACATGCACATATTGTCCTGCTTACATGCTCTCTCTGGTGTCATTCCCATTTATCAATGTCGGCAGGCTCTGTTCTCATTAAAACACTCTTGCACAAAAGCAACTTAATTTTCTTAAGAGAAGAGGACACCTGATTCAATTTAGCACCTACAACCTGGAACTGGAACATATATTTTTCTCTGTCTAAATCCTGATGAATAGTTATGAACAGCAACAAATAGGCTAAATATATCAAGTATGTTTATATTCTTTTTTGCAGGAACAGGTCTATGGCTAACAGCTTTCTGCAACATTGTATCATTTTGTTAGTTGAAATAATGCTTAAGAGTTAAGCTTTGGTAATCCTAAAGCTCAGAGTTTCAACATGTTTTATTTTTAAATAAGGGATTAAGTGATAAGTTAGAGGGATATTGCCAGCCCATTCACATAAGTCTTGGTGCCCTGTTTATCTGCTTCTTGCACTGCCATGTCCTTGCCTTTTTTGCAAGTTGCTCCCAATGTATAGATAAAATTCTATTCTTGAGCTGGGCTTCCAACCCACAATGCTCACCTTATTCAAATCTCTCCTTAAGAGTCTCTTCTACTGCAATGCCTGTAATAAATAGGTCAGTAATATCCATTGTGTTAATACAGCAGTAAAGGTCACACAATCATACATAGTGTGCTCCAGCTTTTGCTGAGTAACCACATATTACTGCTGGTACTCCCACTACTTCTCCCAACTGTTCGGTTACCTCCTTCATTGTGTTATGTCTTAAATTAGGGTGCGAGATCTTTGGAGTTGGGACGATATTTTGCACTTTGTATTGTGAGGTCCCTAGTGCCCATGTATGATTGTTAGGACTGAATCTCACTTGGTTATTGGCCACTTGGGATCTTTGAATTTCATTATTCTGCATCTCTGGAGTTTGCTGTGAACTTTACCTCTTGCTGCAGAACTGTGCTCTAAAAATTAAAGCTCTTCCTTATAAAAAAAAATCCTTCTAGTCCTTTTGAGGGTAAAGCAACTTTTTGAAAACCCAACAGAGTATAAATTTGTGCAGTATTGTTTTCCATTAATCTACAAAGATAAAACAATAGCCCAATAAAGCTGTGAACATGCATCTCCTTTGGGCTATGAATTCTGAAACCAAAGGATAGCAATTTAATGTCAACATTTTAAACTATTTCATTCTTCAGCTTTGCAGTCACAATTAAGAAGCATTTGAAAAGACAGTAAATATGTTGTTCTTGTGTCATGTGTCTAATAAACTAACCTTGATTTACATCATGCATCTAAGAATTTTAAAATGCTTTTCAAACAGTGAATGAATTTTGACAACAAGCTTGTGAGGGATTTCTGCCTTAGAGAAGGAGAAATTGAGGAGAAATAATTTCACATGATCATGCAGGAAGTGTTTGACAGGGCGAAGAATAAAAATAGATCTACATACTACTGCATTGTCATGCTCCTTTTTTCTCTGAATACTTTGACTCATTAGAAACTGTTGTTTCAGAAAATTGTGTTTGAATTGCATTCAGTTGATATTCCCTGGGGGTTTCCTTCTTTTAAACAAACACAAATGATTTATTTGGTGTATTGTTTCAACATTTTTATCCTACTTTGTCACTAGGTGGTTAATAGATGGTTTATTAACTATTAGGGTAGGTTTATTAACTATTAGGGTATGTCTACGCTATGGGACAAGGTCGAATTAAGATACACAACTTCAGCTACGGTAATTTCATAGCTGAAGTCGAAGTAGCTTAACTTGATTTATGGTGCTGTCTACACTGTAGGAAGTTGAAGGGAGAATACTCCTCCTTCGACTTCACTTATTCCTTGTGTAAGCATAACTACTGGCATCAATCTGAGTTCCCCTCTCTGTTCAAATTGGTTGTCTTATCTAGACCCACTAATTCAAACTCTGGAAGATCGACAGCAGCAGCTTCGATCTTCTCTGTACCGTAGACATACCCTTACTTTTTTTTCCTACCAGAACTGTATAGTTTAAATGAAAAATTGAGAACAGCAAATCTTTGAGCTTTCCAAAATTATTTGTGAATATGAGGTTGCTACAGAATTGATCTTAATATTATGAGTCCCTGTGGAATAGTTTGTTGCACATCCACTGTATTTATCATTGAATAGGAAATACATGTGTCTGCCGTTTTGATCACTATAGATATGTCAGTTTCTGAATACTTTGCATCAGTCAGGACCTTGTAGGTGCAGAGTCTATTACATGTTTATGTAAGGGATTCTTAGTCAAAGTGGCTACCACTGAAGAGTGTATGTTAACTTAAATCCAGGAATGCTGCACTTACCCAGCATCCATTGCAAGCTGATGAGAATAGAAAACCCACTTACCTTTAGGTGAATTTGAAATTATCACTCTTAATCAAGACAGCATCAAAATATTTCCTATATAGGGAGGTGCTGCAAAAATTTTTACCAAGGTCTTCCTCATTTCTTTCCCTTGGTAATACAGCTTTTAAAACAAAACCAAACAAAGATGGATTTCATACTCTTTTCCTCTTACCCCAAATCTTTCAGTTCCCATCTCTCCCTACCGTACTTTCTCCTCTGTCTCTTCATGGAGACTTTCTTTGTGGCTTGCCAGCCTGTCGGTGTTTTTTGCAGCTAGCATATGAGAGAAATGGTTGCAGGCAGGTCCTGTTGTGACAGTTGCCTGTGCAGTGGGTGGTTGGTTGGGGAGCCACGTCATCTTTGGTTATGTGTTGGGAATTCTGTTGTGGAGTATGTTCCTTTTTGGTTCTTGGGTTGAGTGTCTTTTTTCCAGGCTGGTATGAATAGTCAGGTCAGGGGACTTGATCAGGATTGGGAGCAGGTTTTCCTTGAGTCCTCTTGGAGGTTTTGGAATGGAAATAGTGCTCCAGGATTCTCCTGAAGGTTGTTTCTCTTGCACCTGCTACTGTGGCATTGTAGACTCTTCTGCAAGGTAGCAGTTGTCCAGGTGAGGAGAGGCTGTTTCATTTCTAGCTACAATGTGTCCTGCAGTGGAGTGGGCCTTAACATTTTGGGCTGGGCAGGTTTTTTTGGTCATGATCCCACCACTGAGGGCTGGGCCAGGCTATGGATTCTGGGGAAAGATAATGTAATTACTTTTTTTAAATATACACATTTTTTGTAAAGTAAGATGGTAACATTTCAGTGTATATGCTGCATGTGTGTGGAGACGGACCTTCTGTTTTCCCGCAGCCTTCTGATGCAGAAGCAGTGCCCAGCTGTTTCTTCCTTTCGTATCTGACAATCCTTTTACATTTACTTTATATTGTGAAGGCTATTTTTGTTTGTTTGTTCATTTAAACTCCTCCCCGAAAGCTGATTCTCCTCAGTAGGTTCAGTGGCTAAATAAATTGAAAGGGGGCTTCCAGATCAAATATATCCAGTCAGAGGGACACATTTCCAAGAAATGCTGAATGAATGAAGCTTAGCTCTTAATATAGTGATAAGAGGAATTAGAAAGGTTGCAAGCAAAAGATATCTACAATAATGTAGTGTCAGTGGATCTGTTGGGTGTATAAGCATATATGTGCAATGCACATATGCAATCTACATGTCTTTTCATACACAAGATCAATCACAATTTCAAAACCTAGATGAAGAAGCATGACTTATTTAGACTTGTTGAAGAATCAGTAGCAAGCACTGTGACTTCTGGCAGAAAAAGCCATTTGGACTTATGCTTCCTTTCTGTGTTCAAAAGTGGCATGCCAGTGAGGAAGAGGTGTTAAAATATGGTGCTGTAGTTTACAAATGTCAGCTGTAATGTTTTATTTAGCTGTGTCTATTCAGATGCTCCCTCTATAACATGTGCTGCCATATGCCATTGTCCCTGTTAGTAAGCAAGCAAGACAAGGTTTCCTAGTCTGTGTTTGTGTGTTTAGGCCACCAAGGAGCTATGGTCCAGTGCCATCTTTTATTGATAGGGCCAGCAGAGGAGGAATCTAATGAAATTATCAAAGCTTTGAATTAATTATGAACTTGAATAAGAAAGCTAAGCTCTCTAGAGCCAAAGATCTCATTACCCATTCACTCTCATTGCATCCTCTTATGAAGCAGAAGGCAGGTTCCGCTACCGTTCTTAGCTTGGATTTGGACTTTATTCAAACTTGCTAAAGTCGATAGCGTCTACTTGTAATTATGGCTGAAACAGTCTGTGTTGATTAATTTAACTCTGCTCTAGAATCTTCATGTAATGGTTGGTTCTCCCCGATCCTCTCCCTTTTAACTTCTCTCATGGCTTTTCATCATCGGACTGAGTGCCATACAAGAATTTCTTTTTTTGGTAATTGTGGAAGCTTTTCATGATTTCATTTTTAAGTTCATGGAATTTAGTGATTTTTAAGGTTAAGAGCTAATATTTATGCCATCTTATTTTCCTGGATATTTAGGTAAGCAAAAAGATTTCCCAAGTCATTGCCAGTTGTTTATTTTCTTGCTTACAAAGACTGTTAAATTGTAGGTAATGATTGGACATTTTGGCCTCAGAATATTATTCTGGGGTTAGTACATTATTTCTATTTGCAATTTATTATTCAATTTATACAACTTCACAGTCTGCTAATAAGTGATTTTTCGTAACTACTTTGATTACTTGCCCAATTACAGTACTATGCTGAAAAATTAGGGGAATATTAAAATTGGATCTCTGTTTTAATCCGACACAATTAGGACTCTTTCCCGCCTAGGCCCCTTAAGATGCTTCTTGTTGTAGTTGATTGTAATGACTAGGTCAATAATGTAAAATTCTTGTCAGTGAATTATAGTAAAATCAGCGAATCTGAGATACTAGGTATTTTGGGGGACTCTTTTGGTACCCATTATAAGTTTGTAAGATATAAAATGCAGTGGCATTTGGGTTTTTTACAACCCGTTATTTATGAGTTGATAGCTGGAATTCATCAGGAAGCTACAGGCCACTGCAATGACTAACTGTGTAATCAGGTGTTTGTGTACTTAGAGAGTATGAAGGCTTGCTGAGAAGGGGACATAACATTCTGTTCTTGTGCTAGAGTTATTTTTATTGTGTGTGATCTTTTCTTCTTTTTTGTATTTCTCTAGGCAGCTGCTATATTTAACTCAGCCTTTGGAAGTTTTTTGGTAAGTAATTCAATGGTTACAGCTAGTGCTATAACATTGTATTTTTTATATTCTGGTTGGTGCTGGCTAGTCATTTAGGTAAGCTGGTGTAAAAAAATGAATAATTTTTGTATTTCTTTTTACTCCTTTAATTAACAAGACATATTTCCTTTTAATGAATCAGATTTTCAAGAAAATTAGCGCATGAATAATCTTTGATCAATGTAAATAAATGTTTAAGTGCCTCTTATTTTTCTCCTTAATGGGTTAACAGAATCTATTATTAGGCAGATGTTTCAGAGATGAATATCAATATATTGATTTTTCTAAGGAAGTTTATTAGATAATCATTATTTTCTGTCAAGGGGCCATGGACTTTGAAAAGAAAACATGACCTGGCTGATCAGAAAGGAGATGCTAATTTACTCAGTGACATGTCATTTGTTTAGCATATTTTACTGTCAAAGAAGTTACTCTTCCCTCTGTCCCTGAGGATAAGACCAAAGTAGCTAGAAACAAGGAAACAATCAAACACACTATTCATTTTAAAAAGCCAAAGTAATATTTGTGGTCATCTTGGTATGTAAAATTTCAGAAAACTAACTGAAAAGAAGGGCAAACAAATTTGTTTTTCTAATAAACACATGTATTTATGAAGAAAAAATATTCTATTGATGTATAGTTTAAAGAGACATTGGAGAATATTATACATAGATTATTTTCTTACAAAAATATGTGAATGCTTAAAAATATGTAATTTCAATCTCAGTCTTGCTTACTCAAATAAAGCATTAATCTGATGTCTGAACTAAATGAAAGACAAATCTATTAATCTAAAATATGTAGGTGAAATTGGGTTTACAGATATGAAATTTGTTTATAAAGCATGTAAAAAAGATTTTTAGAATAGTGTATATGTATAAACGTATAACTGTGTTTACATAAAACACAGTGCAAAGGGAATGATAGTAATACTGAGATTTTCCATTGTGTACCATGTTTGTATAGCTGGATGTGTTTGAGTTACACAATACGTACATCTTTAGCTCTGTTTATATACTGTGTGTGTGTGTGTGTGTGTGTGTGTGTGTGTGTGTGTATGTATGTATGTATATATATATATATGTACCCACCCACAGGTAAAATCTAAAAATGTCAGCTTCCAAGTATTTCCCCCCTTTTTATGGCTTAATGAGGCTTTAATACTGTTTCTTGTAAAAATAAACAAACAAAAAAACACCCTGCACCATGTTTTGAAATCTTTTTGTAAAATTAACTTTTAAATAGTCACACTTCTTTTTCTTTGGTCTAGTAACAGAAAACGATCAGCAAAGCATAAATTTTCTGCAGTTCCCATTTTTACTGCAGTGAAGATCTTTGAGTTCACTGAGGCTAGACTACATCCCTCTTTCGAAAGAGAGATGTAAATTAGACATATAGAAATTGCAAATGAAGCCGGGATTTGAATTTCCCATGCTTCATTTGCATAATCAAGTCACAATGTTTTTTTAAAAACGCTATTTTGAAAGGGAAACCATGGTCTAGACACAGTTCTTTCGAAAAGAAAAGCCTTTTTTCAAAAAATCCTGTAAACCTAATTTTTTGAGGAGTATAGGATCTTTCGAAAAATTTCTTTTCTTTTTGAAAGAACTGCATCTAGACTGTGGTTTCACTTTCAAAATAGCGTTTAAAAAAAAAGCCATGCTGCGATTATGCAAATGAAGCACAGGAAATTCAAATCCCGGCTTCATTTGCAATTTCGATATGTCTAATTTACATCTTTCTTTCGAAAGAGGGATGTAGTTTAGACGTACCCAGAGAGTTCACTTCAAGGCTCATTTAAGTTACATGTAGCTTATTGATGTCATTGAGAGTTTGAACCATAAGTCACCCATAATATAATGTGTTGTCAGACTAATTTAACATATTAAAATAATATTATTTAGATTTCTAAACTCAAATTCAAAATGTATATGAAACAAATTTTGTGTAAAGAAGCTAGATCAAATTCTTACCTCACATACATTCATATTACTCCTTTGTCACAAATATATTTGTTTTGAATTTTAGTTCTAGGGATTTCTAATACTGTTTCTGAATTTCCCTAGGCAGGCGATTAACTAATCTCACACTTATGTGCAATACTGGAGAGTTGTGGTGAACATCCTTCTTGTATAAATCCATAGAAGAAGAATTCAGATTTTTTTAAAAATTAAAATTAAAGAGTAATTAATTTTAAAATAAAATTTAATATAAAAGTCCCATTAAATTAAGAGGTTATTAGTGAGCCATGTATACATACAAAGATCTGAAAAAAATATTGTAAAAGTTTGAAAATGTGATTCAATGTGGGGATTGTGTGCATGATAAATAATAAGTCACGTATAGAATTATACAATTGGAAGGAACCTTGAGTGATCATCAAGTCCAATCCACTGCACTCATGGGCAGGACAAAGTACCATCTAGACGATCCCAACGGGTGTTTGTCTAATATGATCTTAAATATTTCCAGTGGATAGAGATTCCACAACCTTTTTAGACCATTTATTTTAATGTTTAACGACCATGACAGTTAGGAAGTTTTCCCTAATGTCCAAGCTAAACCTCCCTTGTTGTTTCTGGCTTCTTTACAACACTTCTGTTAATACATACCCAGATGATGTTTTCTTTTTTTGCAACAGTGTCACACTGTTGACTTATATTTAGCTTTTAGTCCACTGTGACCTTAGATCTCTTTTTGCAGTACTCCTTCCTATACAGTCACTTCCCATTTTGTTGTTCTTTCCTAAGTAGAATACTTTGCATTTGTGCTTATTAAACTTCATCCTATTTACCTCAGACCATTTTTCCAGTTTTTTCAGATCATTCTGAATTTTGACCCTATCCTCCAAAACATTTGCAATCCCTTCCAGTTTGGTATCATCTGTAAACTTTATAAGTGTTCTTTCTCTCTATGCCATCATTTAAATCACTGATGAAGATATTGAACAGACCCGGTCCCATAATTGATCCCTGTGGAATCCCACTTGTTATGCCTTTCCGGCATGACTGTGCACCACTCTCAGGGAAGTTATCCAGCCATTTATGTACCCACTGTATAGTAGTCCTATCTAGGTTGTATTTCCCTAGTTTGTTAATTAGAAGATTATGTGAGACTGTATCAAATGCATTACTGAAGTTACCACAGCTATCTCTTCCCTCTTATCCACAAGGCTTGTTTTCCTATCAAAGAAATCTAACAGGTTGATTTGACATGATTTTTTCTTTACAAATCTGTGATGTTACTTATTGCCTTATTATCTTCTAGATGTTTGGAAGTGGATTCCTTAATTCCTTATTTGCCCCATTATTTTTTCTGGTACAGAAGTTAAAGACTACGTCTACACTGGCAGCTTCTTGTGCAAGAACTCTTTTGTGGAAGAGTTCTTGCGCAAAAAGTCTTCCACAAGAGAGCGTCTGCACTGGCATGTGCTTTTGCGCAAGAGCATCCATGGCAGTGTAGATGCTCTCTTGCACAAGAAAGCTCTGATGGCCATTGTAATCATAGGGGCTTCTTGCGCAAGAAATTCATGTTGCCTGTCTACACTGGCCTCTTCTGGAAGAGCTCTTCCGCAAGAGGGCTTCTTCCTGAGAGGGAGAGTCAGAGTTCTCGCACAAGAAGCCCTGATTTTCTACAGTACAACGTCAGTTTACTTGCGCAAGAACGCGCAGCCAGTGTAGACAAGCGGCATGTTTTTCCGCAAGAGTGGCCATTTTCGCTCAAGAACGCGCCAGTGTAGACACAGCCAAACTGACTGATCTGTAGTTTCATGGGTTGTCCTTGTTTCCCTTGTTATACATGGGCATTATACTTGCCCTTTTCCAGTCTCCTGTAATCTTTCCTGTCTTCCATGACTTTTCAAAGATAATATAGGTGCATATAACATAACAGCATTGATTATGATCTTGTAGACACTTATGCACATATTTAATTTTAAGCAGGTATGTAGTCCCATTAAAGTGAGAATTTTTGCAGCAGTGGTGCTCATATGCAGCTGGATTTCAGTCGCACACCATTTTATGCTATAGATCTATAATATATATTTATTCCTTTCATGGGGATTGCTCCTGAATTATCCCACTGCAAGAGCAGAATCTGATTCATATGTGTGTTTCGGCTAAAATTTAGTGTCAGATTTTAAAAAATCCATAATTAGGCATGTAAATAAGAAGCCTAATTATAAAATGTCAGTGGAGCTACTGAATGCTCACCACCTTGGAAAATCTGATGACTTGGTGCCTTAATATACACTTTGAGCACCTAGAATTATTCCTGTGTTGAAAATCTTAACTTCAAACTACCTCTAAAATGTGAATATGATACTGATATATAAATGTATTTAAAGCTATGTATCAGACAGTATGTTTTCTTTGTACAGTCACGTATTTACACACGAGAATACTGAAAGGCCTATTGGTATATAGTTGTTAAAGGTAAAAATGGGCAATCTGGAAGATTTGAATTAAGGGCAGAATTTGGCTCATTGTGGCTCCAATCCTGCAGTTTATAGCATATAGACAGATTGCTGCATCCACGTGTAGCTCTGGCAAAGTGAGTGGTGCTTTCTGTGATGGAGCAGTCTGCCTACATGCTGCACTTTGTGGCATCAGGCCTATGTATGTTAGACTAAATATAGGCCACTTGTAAGGGCCTGGGAGAATTCTAATTTTGAAAGATTTATTGCAATGTTCTTGGGTATTCTACTTGGATTTTAACTCCTCAAAAAGGGAGTGCATAGATTTTGGGAAGCTTTTCTCCTAAACAAACTGTGATGAAACATATTGATGCATAGGTAAGTTCTTAATTATATTAAAATGTGATCTGCTTCCATGTGCATGCGACAGATGGCATGGAGTGAGTAGGTGCACCAGCATCCTGATCACTTAAGGTTAATTCATGCCCTAGGAGAAGCTGAGTGTGGGTAATGAACTCAATTGGCCCATCATTCCAGGACTGATAAGAGGCACCTGGAAGGAAGTGCAAGAGGGGGAGAAGAGAGGAGTCATAGGGTAGCCAATTTTCTAATTGCACAAAAATGAATACTTACCCTATGCCTTCTCTTCAACCCTGTCCCCCGCTTACTCCATCCTCGCATTACTTTCTCTCCCTCACCCTCACTTTCACCACCAGGAAGTTGTAGTATAGCAGGGGGGTGAGAGCTCTGGCTGCGGGGTGCAGGCTCAAGAGTTTGACCAGAAATGAGGGATATTCACAGTGAGGGAGGGGACTCTGGGCTGGGGCAAAGGGGTTTGGAGTGCAGGTGGAGGCTCAAGGTGGACCAGGGGGTTGGAATGCAGGAGGGGGTTTAGGTTGTGGGTGTGTGGACCCTGGCTTGGGTCAGGTTTGGGGTACGAGAGGGGGCTCAGGACTGGTGCAGGAGGGTGTGAGGTGAAAGAGTGGGGAAGGAATACAGGCTTTGGGAGGGACTTACAGTGTGGGAGGGAGCTCAGGACTGGGGCAGATGGTTGGGGGTACCGGAGGGGTTGTGTAGAATGGGCTCTGGGAAGGAGCTTGGATACGGGACATTCAGGATGCAGGCTCTGGCTGGATAGTGCCTTACCACAGGTAGCTCTCAGAAGTGGCCGGCATGTCCAGCTACTATGCAGTGAGGCCAATAGCCTTGTGGAGTCTGTGCAGTTGGGTGCCAGACTTGCTGGCCACTTCTGGGCACTGCGCAGAGCCAGGACAAGCAGAGAGCCTGCCTTAGCTCCACTGTGCCACTGACTACACTTTTGATGGCCTGGTCAGCAGTGCTGACTGGAGCCACTAGGATCCTTTTTCAACTGGTATTCCAGTTGAATATCAGACACCTGTCTAGGAATGTTAAATATTGGTTAATTGAATAATTGATTAACCTCATGAATTCTTGTCAGTTACTCAACTATTCTGTAGTCCCTGGGAGTGGGGTGGCAGCCAGTGTGCTCTGGCCCCACTCCCAAGGAGCCCCCTGCCTCTGTATCAAAGGCAGCAGTGTGGGGTGCCAGGCGGGTGCTGGTCTGTAAGGGAAGCCAGTTTAAAAACCTGCTCCTTTCTTGGACTAGCTGCCTGTCACTTGCGCTTCTGCCTGTGATACAGAAGCTCCCCAGACCCAGTGCAATCTGGAACTGAGTCGGGCTGCCTGCCCATCTGGCTCCTAATACGCTTTAAATGCATAACCTCAGCGGGAGTAGGTTCTGGACCTGGTGTGAGCCAGGACTGAGCCAGGCAGTTAGCCAATCTGCTAAAAAATGTACTGGTGGGGGGAGGAGGGAGAATGTGTGTAGTCTGTAGATTAACCAATAAATTTTGCTTATCAGTTAATCGACTACACTATTACATCTCTACACGTGGAAACAAAGCTAGCTGGGGCTAGTCACAGAGAAGGCTCAGAATAGGGAGACCTCTGTTCCCCTGTGATGATGTTGGAGAAATAAAGATTTAATGAGAATACTTATGGAGGACTTAGTGCACTTTCTTCAGGGAAGAAGATGGGGTGGAGGAGGACCCCTGATATAAGGGGAATTAACAAGTTTCTGGTATTTAGATAATAGAATTTGAAATGCTATTGTGATGGGTCATCATGTTCTTAGGTCAGGTAACTTGAGATCCTTTCATTGGAGAGGTAAGTTTAATAAACAGTGCCCCAAACCAACTTCATTCCTCCCTCCCATCTCCCCACACAAAAAATTCCTGTAGATTTACATGCAGCAGGATGTGCAAAATGATACTCTACATATTCATAGCTAGTTTAATAATGTCCCAGGTCTAATTAAAACAGTGTTTTAAAGAACTAATTGTTACAGAAAACTGTTTTTTTTATGTAGCTAGACTGGTAATAACTAATGATAGATGAATTCAATTTACATACATTTCAGACCATGAGAATATTTTAGAATCATGCCACAGAGGATTGCTTTAAGTTAGGATGTTAATATCATTATCTCCTCCTCTCATTTTAACAGTTTGGTTTGCAATAATTGTGGAGCATAATAAGTGATTCAAGTTTTCCCCCTTGATGGGGTTTTAATAAAATCTGATAGCATTTTAGTAATACAGAGTGGTTAGTTATCAGAGTTGTTGCTACTATAAAGCATGCAAATGTATTGCAATAGCAATGCCATTGAGTTCAACAGCATTGCTAGCTACTGCTCAAACATTTAAAAGGAAAGGACCAAAGAAGTTGCTGATTTTACAATAGTAGTAGTCTAGAAGTTCAAATGTCTGTCTAGAATCTTACAGATAGATAGAAATGTAGCTGTGTTAGTCTGGTCTAGCTGAAACAAAAAACAGGACCATGTAGCACTTTAAAGACTAACAAGATGGTTTATTAGGTGATGAAAGCTCATCACCTAATAAACCATCTTGTTAGTCTTTAAAGTGCTACATAGAATCTTACATTGAGCCCATCCTCATGCTATCTAAATACTTCTGTTTCAGTTCTGAAGGCTGTCATGTTAGAAAAGAAGTAATAACGTTAAATGCTTAAACCACACCATCATATGTGATAATCTGGTTCTCTAGTATTTTAAAATGTAACTGTATTATTCTAGGCTTATTTGATGAACTCAGTTTAAATCTAGTTAAAAAATAATACATGTTCATGCAGAATAATATGTTTGTGTGACAAGATTTGTTGTCAGTTATTTGTAGTTGTGCCCATTGGAATATTCCAATCAATGGTGAGGCTGTGCCCCATCTGATAACTCTGCCTGGGCTTTGGTAGAAGCGTGACTGAGCAAATTTGTGTAAACATAATTAATCTCTCTGGGTTAGCTTTTGTACCCAGTACATAAAGAATCTTGGTAGACTCGGAACTTGTAATGCAACAGCTAATAACTGATGTGGGAGTTACTATCATGGGAAATTGTGTTCTATTGTATATTCCTGCAGTATTCTGCTCTCCTGCCATGCATCTGCTTATTCAGATTTGTTTATCTGGAAGTATCAGCAGAGGATAGTCACCTTCCTTCTTGGCTTTAAAATTGTCTCCAGAAATTGAGCCAGATACACTGTTGCGCAGGTGCAGCTTTCTTGACTTCCTTGCTCAGATCAGCTGAATTTGGTTCTTGATTTTTTTTCAGTCACAGTGTAATGCCATGTGCATGGGAAATGGCTGTAGTCTATACAGTATTCTGCACTGCTAGGCTAGAAAAAATGTCTCTTTCTTGTGTCTTTTTATCTCCCTTCCTCTTGAGCCAATGGGTTGGAAATCTACACGGTAGTAGTGGTCAGCACTCGAAGTGAGGGACTGCCTTGTATTATTCAGTGATGATCCCTTCCAGCTAATTTGGGATCAATGATAAATTTCCAAGACCAGTCATCTATTCTCTTGGACCAGAGAATTGTGGCTGAATCCTGAGGTATGTGGTAGTAGGAGACATAAAATTAGGGCTATAAGGAACCCAGGAGCTTTCAGATCCCTGAATAAATTAGTAAAATGGCAGCCTAAAAATCAAAGGTTTAGCTGAAATTCCTTTGTCTCGGTCTTCAACTAACTTGTACTAGACTATTTATTGCAGCTTATGGGGAAATTAAGGCATGTGTCCTGAGTGAAGTACATCAGGTGAAGAATATCCCCTGCTCTCGTGCTCCATCAGTGCAAACATTTTCCTCACCTAAATCTATCATATGTTATGCTTGTCTTTATAGCACCTTTATGGATACAAGGCCCAGAACTTCTGTCCCCTTAAACAAATATGGCCCTTGTTTTTTGAATACTCCATAACATCCATCTCACTTTATTTTTAGGGTAGCAATTTTTATGGTCAAATTCAGGCCAATTTTTTTTATAATTGTATTTTAAATTTAGATTTTAATTAGAAGTGTTTGTAAAAAAAATAAGCCTTCTGCCCACACAGTAAAAATGTTTAGAATTCTTATCTACCCAGTTGTAGTAGGCATTGTGCTTTATGAAGCCTGACAGGACTTGTGTAGCAAGTAAATGCATTAGTCATAGTGTCCATTTTTCTTGCAAATTTGTGACACAGATTTAATTATGGGAATGACCGGCAACTTACAAATCAAATTTTGGTAGGCTGAACCAACTCGTGGTTTTTTTATATTTTAATAATGATGGATTTTTTTTAGTAATGATTTCATTACTATTTAAAGAAATCCAGCAGTGTGGAACTAACCAATTGACTGACTTAATTTACTTTATTACATTTTAGCAGATGGTGTATGTATTTACTTTGATTTTAATATATATTTTTTACATTTTAAAACGTTGTCCAAAACCCCAGAAAAATACTTCTCTCTGTACTCCTCTCTACCCCATATTGTAACTTCATGCAATGAAAAAAGAGGAACAAAAGTCTTCAGGGACTTTTTTTGTTTGTTTGTTTTGCTAGCTGCTTGCAAGAAGAACTTGCCAGGAAGCCTGTTCACTACAGGTATTGAATTCTAGATTCATTCTAGTTAATTTCAAAGTGTAGCTGCTGCAGCTGCTTTATGGTGTGCCACTGCATTCTCAGAAGTTGGCTCCTTTTTCTCTGTGAAGCAGCACAACAGTGCCGCTGGACTGTATTCTGAATTTGATTCCTTCAGTTCACAAAACCCTAAGGAAGCTCTTATGTTAATCAGCCACTTGGGAAGCCTCCTCAACCTCAGAAGGCAGGATTTTTTTTCATTAGGGAGAGGAGGTCACGTCTCTGCAGTAGAGAATTCTTGGACCATGTATTATGTACAAGGCTCACAAGGCTTAAGATTGCACAGAAGTTAAATCTGCTTGGGAGCCATTTACAGTTGTCTCGCTGTAACTTTTCCATATCCTGGAACTAGTGTTCAGTCCTCTTTTATAATAATTGCTCTTGTTTAATTTTTGCTGGCTTCAGCTAGAAGCACACTGTAATATAGACATCATCCAGTTCTTTGAAATCTTCAGATGAAATGTATTGTGTATATGCAGAGGATTAGTACTATTTATTATGTATTTATATTTATTAATCCTCCATTTGCATTAGGGAAATGAGCAAAAATGGGCCTCAGTTATAAAACAGACACAACAATGAAAACAGGATGCTCACGTTGCTGCAGTAGGCTGTGAATGATGTTAATTTGGGTTCCACGTTGCCCTTAGTGGAAATGGGAGGAGGCGGAGCAACCATTGTAGGCTGAGGAAAATTGGGTGGGCATCTCTGATTTTAGTTCTGATTGCACTGTAGGGTGTCGCTGGGGTCCTCTCTTTGAGTAATCTGACATTGTGTTGAAGAATAGCAAGAGGAAAATACATGAACCATCAATATATGAAGGAAAAATAAAAGCATTAGTGATAAGTAATTGGCATTGGAAAAAGTTCAGAAAAGGGCAACAAAAATGATTAGGGGTTTGGAATGGGTCCCATATGAAAAAAAGATAAAAAAGACTGGGACTTTTCAGCTTAGAAAAGTGGAGACTAAGGGGGGGGGATATGATAACGGTCTATAAAATCATGACTTGTGTGGAAAAAGTGAATAAGGAAAAGTTATTTACTTATTCCCACAATATAAGAACTAGGGGTCACCAAATGGAATTATGTACCAATTATAGGGGCCACCAAGGCAGCAGGTTTAAAACAAACAAAAGGAAGTTTTTCTTCACTCATCACACAGTCATCCTGTGGAACTCCTTGCCAAAGTATGTGGTGAAGGCTAGGACTTTTACAGAGTTCAAAAAAGAGCTAGATAGATTCATGGAGGTTAGGTCCATCAGTGCCTATTAGCCAGGATGGGTAGGAATGGTGTCTCTAGCCTCTTTTTCTCTGGAGGTAGGTGACAGGGGAGGGATCGTGTGAGGATTACCTGTTGTGATTCCTTCCTCTGGAGCAGTGGTCCCCAACCTTTAAAGGCTCCCAGGCGCCCAGGAGGTGGGGCCACTCACGCGCCGGGCGCCCGGGAGGTGGGACCACTCACGTGCCTGGGACCGGCGCCGCGCAGGTGCCACGTGCCCGAGCGCCTGCGTGTGCCCCGGGGCTGCGGCTGCCCAAGCGCCGCGCACCCGGCACCAGTGCGTGTCACGCGCCTGGGGCCGGTGCCTCTCGTGCGCCGCAGATGGGGCCGGCCCAGGTTGTCGGCGGGCGCACACAAATGCCCCGGGGGGCGCAATGGTGCCCGCGGGCACCACGTTGGGGACCACTGCTCTGGAGCATCTGGTATTGACCACTGTAGGCAGACAGGATACTGGGCTAAATGGACCTTTGGTCTGACCCAGTATTGCTGTTGTTAAGTAACCGTGGTTTATTAAAAAGCAAATCAGGAAACTACTAAGCACATCTGTGACTGATACTTTTCTTTTGACAGCTTGACAGAATTAGTGGATCGAGAGAATTTGGGTGATGTGTATTTGGGTTTAATGAATAGTAATAGAGAGGTAGCCGCGTTAGTATGATCTTGCAAAAACAAAAGGAAAAACTAGGTAGCACTTTATAGACTAACAAGATGGTTTAATAGGTGATGAGCTTTCGTGGGGCAGACCCACTTCTTCAGATCATATTCTGGAAGAGAATTGGCATGCCGTTTCTCTTCCAGAATATGATATGAGGAAGTGGGTCTGGCCCACGAAAGCTCTTCACCTATTAAACCCTCTTGTTAATCTATAAAGTGCTACCTAGTTTTTCCTATTGGCTATGTCTAGACTGGCCCCTATTCCGAAATAGCCATGTTAATTGCCAACTTTGGAATAGGGAAATCCGCGGGAGATTTAAATATCCACCGTGGGATTTAAATAAACATGTCCGCCGCTTTTTTTCCGGCTTGGGGAAAAGCCGGAAAAAAGCGTCTAGACTGGCGCGATCCTCCGGAATAAAGCCCTTTTCCGGAGGATCTCTTATTCCTACTTCAGGAAAGTTTATTTAAATCCCTACTTTCCTGAAGTAGGAATAAGAGATCCTCCGGAAAAGGGCTTTATTCCGGAGGATCGCGCCAGTCTAGACGCTTTTTTCCGGCTTTTCCCCAAGCCGGAAAAAAAGCGGCGGACATGTTTATTTAAATCCCGCGGGGGATATTTAAATCCCCCGCGGATTTCCCTATTCCAAAGTTGGAAATTAACATGGCTATTTCGGAATAGGGGCCAGTCTAGACGTAGCCATTGGGTTTAATGAAGCATTGGTAAGGTAGCTTATTAAACTTTACACTCAAAATTATTTCCATATGACTTGGATAGGAACACTCATATACAGTAAAGACTGGCTGAAGGGCCATAATTGAGTTTTGGGGAAGTTTTTGGAACCTGTATCAGAGAGTTGTATTAGGTCTAGTTGTAGTCAGTATTTCTAAAGGTCCCGAAGAGGGAGTAAAACAGCACGTTAATTAAATTTGCAGATGATGCTAAATTGGAAGCAATTGCAAACAGCAGTCAGGCTGTTATTGGAAGCAGTTGCAAATAGCAGTCAGGATGATATTTGAGAGACACAAAGGTTAACAAATATTTGAGTGCAACAATGATGGGGAAGATTTATACAGGCTCACAGGATTCACTTTTAACTAGAAGTAAGAAGATGGAATTAAGAAGGGGGGTATTTAAACTGCATTGGAAAAGCTTCCAGGCATTAAGTTGTATTAGACTGTGAGTATAATAGTTTTATGCAGGAAACTACACATTGTACTTTTACAACAAGATTGAACAAAATACTAGAGAGAGACTGTATTGTCATAGAGATGGACTATGTGTCCAAGAAGCTCTTTTTTGTCTTGTCATCTCTGTCAATGCAATCAAGTGCAAAGTAACTTCCAGGAACAATTTGTGAATCAGAGATTTTGACTACGTCTGGGCAAAAGTCGGATTAAGATATGCAGCTTCAGCTACGTCAATTGCGTAGCTGAAGTCAAAATAGCTTAATTCAGCTTTTAGCGCTGTCTACACAGTAGGAAGTCGAAGAAAGTCTTCCTTTGACTTCCCTTATTCCTTGTGAAATGAGTGTTACAGGAGTTGGAGTAAGAAGTCCTCCATCTCAACATTATTTTGAAATAATGGCTTGCAATGTAGACATACCCTCTGTGGCCAAGAAGAGGATTGCTATGTATGCAACAGTGGCTGATGTAATTAGGTCTTCCCAATAAATCAAAGCCCGCTCCACACCTCTTAATTTTCTGTCACTTGTAACAATGCCATCATTCTTCCTGTCACTCTAGGCCCCTGGCCTTTAGATCATCTGCCTTTTTTTCCTGTCTTGATGCCAGCTTGCATTCAGATGCTGCTATTCCAAAACATCTCCAGGATGTCTATTTCTTTGTATTCTTACAACTAAAATTAGTATTCAGTCCCTCATGTTTTCTCACCTTGACTATTGTCTTTTCAGTGTAAAACTACTCAATCATCTCTTTAAGCCACTCAAGATATTTCCACTTTTGTTACCCTGATTTTCCCACACATCAGCTAAGTGTGTTAATGATAGTCAGGATTTTCTTCCTATATCTTTCAGCCAGTAATCCTTTCCACTACTTATTTTTGGTGTGGTATGATGATGGGGCATACCAGGCCTCTTGGTGCCCTGGCCACCGTACCCAAAGAAGCACCTCTTTAGAAAAGAAGGGCAGTGACTTTCTGACCGCCACAGTTGCCTGTTAAGACCTTCCAGGACAAGCTGCTGAGGGAAACAGTGACTTACTCCTTCCATAGTTAGAAGGAGTGGCAGCCAATCAACCCAAATTAAAAGGCTTGGCAGCTCTTACCAAATGGCACTTCCTGCATGAAGTCATTGACAGGAAGGATCTTTCCTTTATTGGAACCCAAGAAGCTTTGTGGTTAGGTCACTGGCAGATTTTTTGGTTTACCCAGTGTGAGAGTAAGGCGTGGGTGCACCCTGAGTTAGCCACTTGTTGGACTATTGAAAATTAACAAGAAATAGGTCAATCATGCTGGTGACAGGTACTTTGGGGACTTTTGCTCTTGCATTTGTTTCTTTCATAGGGAATTTGATTCCCCCCCCCCCTTCTGTTCTCTAGTTTTCTGGATATCCCGTTCTCAGCAAAATCACTCAAAAAAGAGTGGTAAAAAGACATAGTATGGAAAACTTGATTTTAGACTTTAGTGAATCATAGAACACTAGAACTGGAAGGGACCTCGAAAGGTCATAGAGTTCAGTCCCCTGTCCTTATGGTAGGACCCAGTATGTGAACAATAAAGGTGTGAGGTTATGTACTGATGGTAGCTATTGTCGTCAGAACATCTGGATGGGGAGACATAGATTGTTTAATATTATTATATTACCAAGCAATTTACTGGATTAGTATGTAAATCGCATTAGTACATACGTACAAATTTGGTTTAAAATCAATTTGTAATATAAAGATTACTTTTTTCCAGACTTGTAAAACTCATCAGCTTGAATTTATTAAAATTTCCGAGCAACATACTGCCACAGTAAAAGGGGCAGTAACAACATTTTTATCAAAGGAACAATTTTTATTTAATTTCTTCAGATTTATTTTAAGGGTATTTTGGGTTTAGCGCTTGTTATTAACCAGGTTTTGGGGAAAACAGTTACCCTAAGAAGGAATTGAATTTAGTTCACAACAATTTGATATATAAGGTACTCACTCAAAAATTGGCGGTGGGCGTTTCTAATAATTTAGGAAAATATATGGACACTTTATTTCAAAAAGGATGATCATTTAGTCTCTCAAATTTTGATCAAGCTCATTTTTAAACAAGAAAATAATTCATCTGGGAAAATTTAAAATACTTACATAGGAGCCAAAAAGATGAGGGAATTTTACTAAGGCTTCTTTACACAAAGAGAAGACCAATGGTAATTCTGCCTTCCAGGAGTATCTTGATTACAGATCTAATCAGAAAGATATTTTACTTTACTTCCATGAAATACCTCAAATGAAGGCATGAATGTGTTTCTACTGTGGTGTATAAAAGCTATATATATATAGAGAGAGAGAGAGATTAGCTACTTGTATCATATTTATATTTACATATATATGTATATGTATATATGTATATACAGTAAACTTCTGATAATCTGGCACCTTTAGGACCCAGGGGGTGCCGGATTATCAGATATGCCAGACTATCGGAGCGGGGGGGCTATGAGGGGTCTGGGGGGGATAGAGGGAGCGGTGCTGTGGGACCAACCCGGCAGCACCCCAGCTGCTCTGCCCCAGACTTCCCCAAGTCAGCCGCTGCTGAAACTGACCAGCGGCTGACTCGAGGAAGCCCGGGGCAGAGCAGCTCCAATTGTCCGGCTGCCTGGAGCACTTCCAGGTTCCAGGTGGTGCCGGACTAGCAGGAGTGCCGGACCACTGAATGCCGGACAAGTGAAGTTTTACTGTATATGATAGATTAGCTACTCGTTGAAAACTGGGGAGGAGGTTGAGGAACTATTTGTATTTTTAAAACTAATCATCATTTTGTGGCATGTGCAGATAGGTATAAGAAAAATATGTTTTGATTTTATTGGGTATTTGTACCATGTGGCTGTTCAAATGGAAGGACAAGAAAGGAAACAAAAAGGTCTATGGGATAATTTGTTCTTTGTTCTGTTCTTTCTAGCACTTTCTTTAGTGCTGTAAGTGTGTGTATGTATAAATGTTACATTATAGCTAGGATTGGTGAAAAAAAATTAGTATTTTCTAACCAAAAAAATTGAGAGAAACCATTTGTAATAGTAATTATTTAATGAAGGATATTTTCGTTTTTCACCTAAAATGTAAATTTTAATTTGAGTCTATATAAAATATTTGTAGTTTTATATTTTGAATTACAGGGTTTAGCATTAGTGTAGTAAGGAACAGTTTCACCTAAGTTTAGTAGGGAATGAATTCAGACATTAGAGGTTTATATAAAATGTATACATATATTGTGGTTTGGCAAGCCCTTCCAAACAATGTTGTTAATGTAAATGATACAGTATCAGGTACTATACTTAAATTTCCATTACTTTAAATTGGAACTTGGGGGAGCGGCAGGTAAGCCTTTTTGATGTTGCACCAGAGTTGTTAAAAGCCATGCCTGGGTTGTCTAACCAGTCCTGATCATCCTTATCTGATCTACTAATGTCTGTTCAAAAATTAGAGGTCCCCAATGATAGAAAGAAAAAGGACACCGTTGTTCTATAATCAGGCTAGCTCCAAACCTTTCACCTTGCTGTCAAGGTGATAAATCTTAGTCTTTATGGAAACACCAAAGGTTAAATCAGAAGCTTCCCCAAAGTCCTTAACTAAACTGGCAGTCAAGAGGGTTGTCAGAGAACTGGCCCTTCTTTTCAAAATTTATATTATCTATTATTTCTGACCTTTTAAAGAGTCAATCTTAGGAAAGTGTGATGAGCCTCACCAAAAAAAAAAAAAAAAAAAAAAAAAAAGAGAGGATTAAAGCTTTAGTGTACAAAAGTTTACCCTTTTTCTTTTTTTTTCTTGAAAGATACATATATGTATTGTTACTGAGAGACTCCATTCATTATTTTTTTCCCCCGCAAGCTTTTTTTTCCCACATTGCCTTACCACCTATAACTTTCAACTGCTATGACATACATTTGGTAGAGAGGGAGATGAGAGAATGTCTTGATTAATGATTTTGTGATTATTTGGGCTCTTTCATCACTGTTGTAGTCTGGGCCTGACGCGTGTATTTAATTTGAAATTTATAAATTCATAAAAGTAAGTTATGAGGGCATGTCTACACTGCCATTTATCAGCTGTGGCTGGCCTGGGTCAAGTTGATTTGGGCTTGTGGGGCTCGGGATGTGGGGCTATAAAACTACTGTGTAGATGTTCAGGCACAGGCTGGAGCTCTGGGATTCCTTGAGCCCAGGTTCCCAGCCTCAGTCTTAATATCTACACAGCACTTCGTAGCCCCACCATGCAAACCCAATTCAGTGGATCTCAGACAGCCATTGCCATTCTGATAGCACCCTAACGCTGCCTCTGTAGGAAGCAATGATGGGGGGGCAGGCAGGTCTGCAGTAGTGGATACACACGGGGAGCCTGCTTGAAAGCCGGCTTCCTGCATGTATTGACTCCAGCCTGCTCCCCTCAAACTTGTCACTACTGCCCCTCTATCAGAGGTAGCAACATGAAGTGGGGGGAAGGGGGGGAGAGAGAGATGCAGATCTGGGGCTTGTGTGGAGCCTGCTTAAAGCCAGCTTCTCACAGGCACCAGCTCACCCTCCCCCTGCTGCCTCTGATACAAAGGCAGCAAGGTGGGGGGCAGGAAGTGTATGTAGTTGACAAGATTGACCAGTAAGCCCAGGTTTATCGTTTAATCGTGTAGTCCACTACATGTTGACAACCCTGATAAAGACTCAACATGGCTCATGCTGTCTGGAGTGCTTACAACTATGAGTAGTCTACCTCAGGTCAGATTGTCAGAGCAGACACCCCAAACTGGTGGTGAGTTCTGTAATTAGATTTTACCAGTAACAAATGTGAACTCCTGGATTGCTACACTAGTCTTACCATGGTGTGGCGGGCAGTCCGCTTAGACTCTCCAGTCTATCTTGCCACCTAAACAGCTTTGTGATAAAAGGTCACTTAAACAAAAAATTACACTGCATCCGGTTGCTCCCAGTCCTAAGAGACCAGTCACTTTCCCAATATCTATTGTTATTCTAGATCTTAAATCAAACACAATGCTGGTAGCCAATTCTGTAGTAAACTAACTAAAGGTTATTCATTAAGGCTACGTCTAGACTACAGGCTTCTTTCAGAAGAAGCTTTTTTCGGAAGAGATGTTCTGAAAATACTTCTTCCGAAAGGGAGCATCCACACTGCAAAAGTGCATTGAAAAGGCAATCTGCTTTTTTGAAAGAGAGCATCCAGACTGATTGGACGCTGTGATTCCTATGGATGGAATAGTCACCAGACTTTCCTGTGCTCTTTTCTATTCTTCTGAAAGAACTCCCTCTTCCCTGTCCACACATGCCTTTTTGCAAAAGAGCTCTTTCGCAAAAAAGCTTCTTCCTTGTAGAATGAGGATTACCAATGCTGGAAAAAAACCCTCTGTTCTTTTGATTTTCTTTCAGAAGAATGCAGTTGCAGTGTGGACGTTCGTTAAGTTTTGTTGGAAAAACGTCTGTAGTGTAGACATTCCTTTCCTAAGAAAAGGAAATGAGTTACTGAGAGGTTAAATCAGGTAAAATCAATGTGCAAGTGAGTCATAGTTTGTAATTTTAAATGGTGTCAGTGATGTAATAAACTGCCAGTTTCCCAGAAGTCTTTTCAGGTTATCCAATTCGTCTTTGGGAATCTGTGTTTTGCATCTGGTTCCCTTCCCTAAAAGAGTCCAAATAGTCCAGAGACGAAGGATCTGTCCTTGAATCCATCAACAGAAAACAAGCTGACAGTGCCACTAACAACATGGATTTTTCATTGATGACAGAGAGCACAGAATGCATTTTGAGTCTTTCACCTCTAATCATCAGACAATGATCTCTTGTTTTGAAATTAGCACTTTTCTGTTAAAGTTCTTCATTTGCATTCTACAAGGTTTCTTTCTCCTTTTGATGTGTTATTTGTTACAGGGGTATATCATGTAATTGTTTGCTATTACTATACAATAGGATGCAGATAAGTGAAAATAATGAAAGTCACATCCCATTAGTTTTCATGAAGTTTAAATACGATATACACTATCTTTCATGCTCACTTTGATCTATACTAATACACTAGTGAATTGTGGGGCTCTATCATGAGCTGACACTTGGTCTGCCAGCACCACTAAGGGTATAAATCAACAAGTCCGGAGAGAGGAAATACTATACTGTAACAATAACTGTTTCTCAGTAAAGCTTTTGAACATCTTGATGGATTAACTTTTCTTTCCTCTTTCTTTTTTTCCTCTCCCATACCCCTCTCGTTCTCCACTCAAGCATTCTAGTAGGCAAGATGACAGAAGTGAGTTTACAGAGAAATTTGAATTGGATGAGGACAGGAGCCTTGGCGAAAAAGGCTTAGGGAGAGTGTTCCATTCACTGTGGCATCATAGAATAATGCTCAGAGATGGAAATGATAGCAACCAAGGGGGCATCTCATCCTCTTACTCTCTAAATTGGCTGTAGCAGACACCATGTTTCCACTTATGTACTTTTGGAGGTTTTTATACCCATATAAAACCCACTCAATAAAAGCTTGTTTATGATATTATCCACCTAGTAACCTTAAAAATATCTATTTAGGTGATCTGTTCCTTATTGCAATAGGAATGAGTAATTCTGGGGTATGTACTAATGAGCTATTGGTGCACTTATTGGTTGGTTAAAGTCATTTTTTCTTTGGCCCCCTGCCTCCTAATACCCCTGAGGCCTGCACTAATGGCCCATTAATGCACACCCTGTTGTGCCTTATAGCTTAATAGCATTGTAGTTTATTTGCAGCTTTTTGCTACTGTATGTAAAATTAATGTTAACTTTTTGAAAGGAAAACATATTACATAGAATTAGATAACATTAGTAATGAGCGAGATCCATAGATAGAAAACAAAAACTTTTAACATGGAATTTCAAGTATATGTAAAAATGTCTTTTAAGAAATAATCAAAAATTTGTGTGAATAGTTTGATATCCTTTTATAAGCAAAATAATTATCTGTCCTCATATAATTTTTTTAGATGGACAGTCTAAAGATGAAAGAAGATTTTGCAGATAACATTGCACTTCACAGTTGACTGAAGCAGGTGTTAGAAATGCAGATTAACTGTATTGACTAAAGATTATACAAATTTGAAGTGAAAATGCCACTGGTCTGCTTCATATGTTCAGTGTTCTTCATATGTGAAGTACCAGATAGTTAAATTATTAATTTTATTGTGTGAGATAGTTCAGCAGTTAGGGAAAAGGTGCTTTTGTATTTAAACTGCCTCCCCTCCATTCCTTTTATCAGCATTTGACAAGGAAGCAGAATTTACTTAATTTTGTTTAATTCCACAAATGAATAGATACTACAGCTAGATAAATGTATATAAAAGATGTATATACCATGTCAATACTTATACAGCATTGGCATGCCATATAAATATAAATTTCTTGTATAAAATCTACATAGGCAAAGGTGTCTACATATTAGTTGAATTGCTGTACAGATCAACAAAATCTGAGAAATTGTGGTTAATGAGGATATTTGATCCTTCATTAAACTTTTGTGAAAGAGGTACCAGTTGGTGAGCTAGATGTCATCCTTAACATTTTGTGTCCTGGAATTCATCATTTTTCATCAGATATCATGGTATTTAAGTGCATATTTATTTGTCCCCATTTTTAAAGGAAAGCCAACTTTGAAATGGAGCTGATTTTTTTTTTTAGTTTATTTGCTTTTTCCGTTTTCTGTCAGCTCCCAAAAAAATGATGACAAATTTGGTTTGACCCAAAACAAACATGAAAATTCAAAAAAATGTTGATGAACTCAAAAGAAAAAAAACAAAACCGCTTTGTTTGACCAATAATGAACTCTTTTTATTTCTAGGCATTTTGAACAAAAAAAGGTCTTGTCCTCCCACTAGGGATGTTAAATCCCATTTAATGTGTTACCAATTAAACATAGAGTTTAACCAGTAAATCCACCCACTGCATTGCACCAGAGGTGGGGCTCCACTGAAGCAGCCCCCGCCCATGGCAAAGTGCGTGGTAGACCCAGCCAGACTGGAGTAGTCCCCTACCTGTAGCGTGCAGGGGGCTGCTCCATCCAGGTTGGGTGCCAGTTAGAGGGTTACTTGGATAAGCATGCCAGTAAAGCAATGCTTTCCAGCTAACTGGTTAACCAGTTACCCCTTTACATTGCTACTTCCTGTGGTGTGTGAAATGATTGTCCTGGCCGGAATTGAACTCTGACTGGAAAGTAGACTTTCAGGTACTTCAGGAACAGCCCAGGTAGGGTTTTGAAAATCAGGGTCAGGACTTGAGTGAAAAGCCATTGCAATGTCAGGGGAAGTAACGGTATGACTGCAGGAGTTAGTGTGTCTAAGCCAGTGATGGGCAACCTAGGCTAGTGAGTGAGCCACTTGAATGGGCCACAAGATTGTCTCCTGGATAGAGTAGTTTTGCTAAGGGCACTTTCATACCTAGAATTTGCAGGGTGTGCCTGCTGAACCGTAGCAGTGCTTTGATTGTATGGAGAGGGAGTTCATAGTTCTCTGTCAGTGTTGTGTGCAATCAGCACACACTTCACTTCACATGCCCTTGCTTTAAGTGCGTGTCACTTTACTAATACCAGTAGGAAAAAAACAACACACACAGAAACCAGCGGTACCTAGTAACCAAGGGTAAACAAAATATCTCCTGATCCACATGTAGATGGGCTGCATGTGGCCCTTGGGCTGCAGATTGCCCACCACAGTTCTCAGCTGATGTGATGCTGCACTCTATTATCAGATCGGGCGGAGGGTTGCACATTAATCAAACCTTTCTATTGTGTCCTAGTTTGTCTAGCTCCTCAGTTTCTTGGACAGTCAGAACTAGACAAAGGCATTTTTGTTGGCAGCAGCCATCTAAGTTTCCAGTAAATAATGAGGACGCCTCCATGCTGCATGTTATTTTGAATCACAGTGGTAGAAGACTGCTGCATGAGATATTGTGGTGTGCCTGAAATATTTTCTTTTTTCCATGAAAAATAATTTCTCATGTGGGTGAAGTTTTAATGAGCTTTATTTTATTCAGACAATTGATTTTACTTGGGCTTGTGGGCCGCTTTAGGATGGTGCTATCTGTATTGGAAGTAAAAGAGATATAGCGCTAGACAGTCTTCTGCACATTGTTAGGATTAGTTTCTGCTGTTCGACTTTCTTCCCAGGAGTGATTCGAGGCCGGCTGAAGCAACTGGCACCCCAGGTAGAAGGCGTGATCGGTGCCCCCGCCTGCACAGCCATCAATGGCCGTGATGTCATTATCGGGCGCCTGGGCCGACGGCGCCCTAGGCAACTGCTGAGTTTGCCTAGGCTCACGGGCCGCCCCTGTTTCTTCCCCATTGGTTACAGATACTATATAACCAAGTTCAGAGATCATGTCTTGTGAATCTTGAGTGTCCTAGGTGCAAAGGCACAGCTGCCTAGAGTGACTCTCAGAGATCAGTCAAATAGGAAGGATCTCAGTCTGTCTAGATCCCAGTGACATACCAGTAGCATTTCATGATTAATTGTTTTGAAAACAGCTGAAATAAAGAAAAGGACAAGTATTGATACTTTCTTATTCTGTAGCAAAGCGGAACTTATCTGCTAGTACAACAGATACTGTCTCTGTGCCACAACCAGGCCTAAAATTGTGGTAGCAAGGGTGAAAGATGTTGACAGAGATCAGCTGATTAGGATACTGTTCCTTGTTAGCTTATCAGTTATCTCACTCAGGAGTGGGAGATACTATGTCACATGAAAATTGAAGTTACCTGCATGGAGCAATGTATTATTTGTGCACTGGCCATACTGTTATGTGTTTTTAGAGCACTACATTCTTCGAAGGATACATTGATTTTCTACTAGAAGATGGTTCAGATGACCACGGCCACCAGTTTTTAGTTATGGAAGCCAACGGGTGAAGCCTAGGTCATACCCTTGAAAATCCTGTGCATGCATTTATCTTGCTGGCTCTTTGGGGTGCCTGTGTATATGGAGATCAGTGCCCACTTACATAATTCTGGTCTATCACTTTTTACCCATCATGCAAAAATAAAACCTATATAATATAACACAGCCTTTTGAATATATTTTGCTTTTGATTAAACTAAATGTGATATTAAGCCTCTGCTGCCATACATGTGCTAATTCTTTCAAAAACACATAGTATGTAGCTTATTACAAGTAATAGTAGCAGCAGTACTTAAATTATGTTCACTATGTCATAAAAATACATTTTTCTTTTATTTTGCCACTTTAAGCAGGCAAAACACTGTGTACTCAGAACACCATATCATATGTTCTTCTGATACTGCACTGAAGAAGGTCTGGCATTAGTGTGTATGTTAGGTCTGAAATAGGTCGTTCCTTTGTCAGTTTTTTTCCTTGACATGTTAAAATATTAGAATTATGAATCCCTCATTTTTCCCAATTAAAAGGAGCAAATTAGTTTGTGTGGAGAAATTGTGTTAGTTTGACTAAAGAATCCAAAGTAAGACCAAGAGTAAGAACTGGGATTCACTTTTGTAGGTTATTGTCACAGTCCAAGGTCTGACTGACATTGGCCTCCATAAGCTCTAACAAGCAAAGGAGAAGGAGGTCTGTTTGTGTCACAAGGAAGTGAAAGTGCTGGTGCAGAAAGTCATTAACCCAGACAAGTTGGTATATGACTAGAGGCCACTGCAGGTGTCTTTGCTAAAGGGAGACAATGTATAAAAACAGAACAATTCTGTGCAAAACAGAAATCTGGTGCCAAGGTTAGATGTGCACACAGTGCAATTAGTAATAAGAGTAATAAGTAAGCTCACTTAAGTGGAATTTTCAAAAGAACTACTGTACATTGGAGTATACTGAAATATGCCACAAGAGTCAAAATGAGCAAGCACAATACTATTTTGTGAGGTTGCTAACCCATCAAACAAAAATGAATATAAAAAATTACAATATACAGATCTGTATATGAAAGTTATGAAGCACCTTATGCAAACCAGCACATTTTATTGTTGTGTTTTCTGCCATTATGTTGTCAGAGAGCCTTAAATATTTTATATAGTTAGCCTCAAGAGAATTAACCAATTTGCCGAGAAGTCCTTCTCTCCTCATCCTGATCCCCCTCTGAACTTTGAATTTTCACTCTTCCTCCAGACTGCTCTTCTTTTTGCAGCCTGAATGGTAGCTTTAAATGGAAGGCACCACTCTTCTGCAATGTCCACTTGCTTCTCCAGTTACTACAGTGTGGTTTTTAGAGAGAGGCACTGCATAGCTTTTGGAATTCAAAACAGGACCCTCAATAGCTTTTCTCCATAATAAAAGGAAGTAGTATCCTTTGTTACAGCCCAGTTGGGTACCCACACAGGCCTGTATGCGGGAGGTTGCGAAGCGTGTGAAGGCATCCCCCTATGGTCCTTAGTCTCCCGTAGGTCTTATTCTGGCCCATCAGGGGAAGGCATGAGCGCAGTGCATTGCCCCAGCCTCCCTTCCCTGTGCTTCGGCCAGCCAACAGAACGCTAGGGCTCCCGTGGCGAGAAAAGCCGCTCCACGTCTCCCTGGTCTGCTGGGGGGAACTTGGTCTGCTGGAGCGGGGGCTGGGCCTTGCTCTTGGAGGAGGGAGGAGGAAAACCAGCCCCAGCCTTCCTCTGACTGGCTGGAGCATGCTTATTTGCGGGACTATAGGGAGCTGCATTTGCACCCTTGTGGTCCACATTTACAAAAAAAAAAGCACCCCCACTCCCCCAAAAGACACACACACAAATTCCTCCGTATGGGCTTGCCACAGAAGCTTAAGGGGAGAAGGTGGGACAACTGGACACAGTTATCAGAAGCACCGTATCTAAATCCATTTGTCTGATTGAGGGTTGCTGTTGCTGCTGCTGCTTGAAGAAGGGGAGACAGTGGCTTGTGTATTTTGTTCCCCTTATTTTGTTGTCAGTTGTTGTTTTTGGTGAGCAGCCCATAGAAGTGAAGCACATGTGGATAGGGTTGCCAGGTAGACGCCGCCAAAAAAACGGACCTACTTGGTCGTGGGTGGGGGAGAACCGGCCAGGAGGGGGGCAGGGCGGGAAGCAGAGCTGGCAGAGGGGGGCCGCGGGGCTAGACACGAGGAAGGGGGGTGGGAAGCAGAGTTGGGGGGGTAGGGGCCGGGAGGGCTGCATGGGAGATGGGGGGCCTGGAGGAAGGGGTGCAGGAAACAGACCTGGCGGAGCAGGTGTACAGCCACTGGCCGCAGCCGGAGTCGTTTGGACCATGCCCCCGGCAGGCACTCCCTTTAATTGTGAGCAGAAGCTGGGCGGGGGCGGGGCTGGGAGTCTTCCCTCCCTTCCCCCCCACCCAGCTTCTGCACGCAACCAGAGGCTCCCACCTGGGAGGCAGAGCCGCGATTGGCGCTGGGAGCCTCTGGTCATGTGCAAAAGCCAGGCGGGGAGAGTGGCTGGGAATTCCAGCCCCTGCCCTGCCCCACCTGGCGTTTGCATGCGACCACAGGGCTTCTAGCGCCAGTCATGCCCCTGCCTCCTCATCGCTCCCTCGCCCCCGCCAGGCTTCAGTGCAGTACCGGGAATTCAGAAAATATCAGACTCTCTGTTAGAAAACCGGACACCTGGCAACCCCACATGTGGATACACTGTATTTTGTGGTGGTGCTCCTAAAATTGAATATTGACGCTTCATTTCCAAAGGAGGATATAGCCCCTCGTGACACGTAATCTATAATGCATGCCACAGTTAAAAAGGGAGGCGTGATTAGTAAAACTCTGCTGTACCTATCTCCTTCTTCTTCCAGTCCCTGCTGCCATGGGGAGCTGCCCCAATCCCCTGCCCTGATTCTTGCACCCACTACACTCCAAACCCCCTGTCCTGAGACCCTCCATAAGGACCCATGCAACACCAGGTCAGTGTGCTAGTATAGTTATATAAATGGGCCTCCGTTCTGCTTAGCTGCGCACAGAATGCTAATGACTTCATTCCACCTCCTTGCTTGTAAAGATTTGGCAGAATGGGAGCAACCAGGTGAAAATCATCCTCCCAAAACACCAATATTTAGAGGTCTGGTTTGTTTATTGCACCACAAATCCTTGCAGTACCAAACAATCGTTATTTAATGACAAGATAATCTGTGTTTTTGGTCTGCTCTGTTTTAGATCTCAAAATTAAAATGATTATAATAAATTGAATCATCAAGAGCACAATTATGTTGCTAACTCTACTTAAGATACATTTAGCACAAGATTCTCACATAATGTATGTAAAACTGATGTTGTTTATGTTGTTTGTTGCTAAAATTATTTTCTGGTCCCCTGAGACCTTCCACAACCATTCTCAATTGACTATTACATCTGTTTGTGAAAACAGAGCAGGTCCTTGTTTACCATAACCAGAAAAGTGGTCTGGCTTTGGCATTTGAAGCGCAAGACCTGTTTAAAATGGTTTTTCAAATGCTCTGAGTTAGTGTGGTATAAGTATGTTTGGGTGAGATGAAATAATACAGCATGTTTAATATTAAATATGAACATAACACTTCAGTTACTAACCACAGAGTAGATACTGTTTAAAAAATGAACTTTTGTCACTCTTGAGGAAAAAATATTGTGCTTTTTTATGACATTTAGATAAATCTCTTGAACTGAACTCAGAAGCACTCTGTTTCTTGTTAAATTTATGGAGACTCTCCTCTGTTTTTATATGGATTGTTTTAAATTATAGGTAAAAAGGCTATTCAGTATTAAAGATAAGACATTAAGCCTATATTGTGACGTTAAAATAAAATTATCTTTTTGGTCACTTATTTTTTCCATTTACTGAATTATTTCTAAAACTGTGCACTATGTAGTGCTTAACTTTGTAAAGGGAATCCCCTTTGCTTCTCAGTAACTATGATTTAGACCAGGGATTTTCAAACATAGGGTCGTGACTTATAAGGACAAGTCACTGGCTGTCTGCGAGATACTTTCTTTATCTGTACCTCTGCGGGTATGGGCAATCGCATTTTCCGTTGGCAGTAGGTCACTGTTCCCAGCTAGTGAGAGCTGTAGAAAGTGATGCAGTCTGGGACACTGCTTTCCATAGCTCCCATTTGCTGGAAATGGCGATCTGTGGCCAATAAGAGCTGTAATTATCCGGACCTGTGGAGGCACAGGTAAACAAAGCATCTCACAGCCAGCTAGCAGCTTGTCCTTATAAGCTACAACCCAGAGTTTGAAAACCCCTGATTTACATCTGTTGCATAAATTGCTAGTTTCGTCCCCTTGGAGGCTAGTCTGATTTACCCCAAGAAGAGAGTCACACTTTCAGGCTGGGTCCAACTCAAGTTTATTGGTTGCAACCAAGGTACGGCTAAGGAACTCAATGTTCAAAGCAGAGCCGACCCCCAACATCTCATAGGCAGGGGTTTTTATAGGGTTCACATCTTTCCTGGTTTAGGTGCCTTAACATGATAGGTTACTTCATCTTTGACATTTAGCATTCCTATAGGTCAGGTTAATTTTCCAAATGAGGTTAAATACAGTGCCTACTTGCTGACTTTGCGGTTACAGCTGTGTTACATTCATTCACTTTTGCTGAACAATGGGCGAGCCATACTTCCCTTTTCCCTTTCCTGCTTGAGCCGGTCACAAGTTTAAAGGATGTGGAATCTATCCATATCTCCACTTAACAGAAGACTGGTTTCACTTCCCCTCGTCTCCTTATTATAAGTTATTACCTGTGACAGGCCTTGACCTTTGTCATGTCTTACTCCTATACAAATAGCAAATATATCTAAGCATTAGCAATGTATGTATATTGTACGTGCCCCTCATAGGGGAATCAATGGCGCCGAGGGATTTGACTTCCCTTTTACACATCACATCCATGTGTACTTATACTATTGATACTGGAATATGATTATCATCAAATGTGTGGCCATTTTTGGAATGATTTTAAAATGTGTTTTGCAAGAGTTAAACAAATATCTCAAAAGAGGACATGTGTTATGCCCACCAGAGACTAAGCTATAATCCAAAAGGTATTTATGCCCAGTAATCCATTAATTGTACATCTAGCTGCCTGTCTTATATGCAGAGCTATTCATTTTGCCCTTGCAAGAAGGTCCTATATCACGTTGTATAGTCAAGATTGCCATCAGCCAACTCTTTTGTGCACATTCTATTTGCACTTTATGATGTGAAGATAAAAATCATGTGCATGAGTCTCATTTTGGAGAGAAAGAGAAACTTATTTAGTAAGATTTAAATGACAATATATTTAGGACCTGGGATTTTTATTACATCCCCAGAGGTTTTATTGTGTAAACTTAAAAAAAGAAAAGAAAACTGAAAATTTTAAGAATAGCGATTTTTCTTGCATCATGACAAATGTAGCAATTGTGTGTGTATACTGGAATAGATCTTATTGAACATCACCTGAGCTCCGTTTGCAGACAAGTCTCCACCATGACAAAAATCCCACAAGATTTTGAATTATTAATGCCTTGGAATCTGCAGGGTTCAGCAGGTATGTTCAGTGTTATTGATGGCAAACTTTATCTCTTTTATTTCTAAGATATAATGAAATAGGGAATCTTTCACACAACTGTAGTTAGTGCTTAGGCTAATTTTGTAGTGGCCAGTGGGTTCTTGATTTCACATGTGTAAATACAGCATTTCCACTGTCTCACAGCAGATTGCATGGTGGAGAGAAGGAGACTGATTTGGCACTAATTTATGAAGCCCTCCAGCATTCTCTGTGTGCTGTACCCTGTGAGGGCAAGATGCTCTAATTACACTTACTCTGTATAATGAGAGCTTTTAATGACAATTACTGATTGTAGTTAGGGATGTTAAGGGACCTTTTTCTCAGCTTAAGATGAAGTATTGACTTTCACAAGAGAAGACTTTATTTGCACTTTATACAGCGTCTCCCCTCCTCCCACATCCTTGACAACTGACCAACTATTTGATAAAACTAAAAACATGTAGAATGCTTGTCTCTGACACTTGAGTTGACTGGACATAATTTTGCAATGATTTTTATTTCTCAAATCGTCTGTTGATAGAGCTTGTTTTCTTTCACACAGTGTAATGTTTATATTTAGTGATGTCATATAGACTGCATTTGTCTTATGTAACAAGACAAAACTACTCTTCAAATTCTGTTTGCCAGTTCCTCTGCAAAGTACGATGAAGCACACAAACTTAACATTATTTCCGTTATAATGTGTTGGCATCTGTCAAGGCTGTTCCCCACTCTGGCACAATGAATGCAGAATTGGAACCTCGCAAAAGCACCCCAAAACCTGATCTCTGCAGGCTTTGGTACAAAAAACTCCTCCAAAATCCTTATACCCAGACTTTGGAGAATAAAATCTGCTGCCACCACCCACGTATTACAAGCAACCAAGGAAAAGATCCCCTGGGAAATCTCCTCCCTAAAGACCTCAGGGGGTACCTCAAGCTCTTTTCCCCAAAGAGCTTGAAAAAGAAAAGAGAAAATACAAACTGCCATTTGTGGTAGCTGTCCCCTAGTCAGAGGCATGCGGATATCCACAGACAGATTTTCCAGGACACAGAAATGAACCAATAGCAGGTTAATAAAAAAAAAAGAAACAACTTTTATTATCAGATAATACCATAGTTGCTAGCATTACAACGTGGCTAGCTGAAAAGAGCCACCAATTAATCTAGATACTCAGGGGAATCCCCTGGGCTCAGGACTTAGTTACAAAAAAGAGGAAGCACCCACTTTTAACAGCACAGACCTCATTTCCACATTCCCAAACCAGGAAAACAATAAAGCCTGATGGATGATCTAACTTTGCCCTACTTACACATTTTGAGGAGACTTTTCTTGGAGAGAGAGAGACAGCCTCCCATCTCCCTGTTACCTGGAAGAAAACCGCTCTGACTCAGAGAAAGGAGGGAAAAGTTAAAAATTCCTTTGTCCCAGTTTGAAATCCCTACCTGCATTACTATTGGCTGACCAGATACCTGACTAGAGCCAGGAAACATAGTTAACCCCTTAGTCCCCAGGCTGCTGGCCAGGCCTCATGGTTATGACAGCATCAGTGGTAGCACTTTTATCCAGAAATTTTAACATAGAATTGCACATTTCAAATGTTCTCCTCCCAATCCCCACATCTTAAAGGCATGTATGAAACGTGCTGCTCTAGTCTCCTGCATAAGGATTGTTTTGATATTATTATTCTAAGGGTTTCAGCAGAAACTAGTATAAATAAAATTTAAATACCAGATTTTATTAAATTATATGTAATTATTTAAGTTACAAGAAGAGTCTTGTGTTGAGACTTTTTCCTAGTGGTGTTAGTAGCCGGGGCTTGAGTCTGTTAGGAAAACCCTTTAATAAGTATATTCCTTTCTCTGTGTGAACCTTGGTGGAGATAATTAGTGCTTACCTTTCATCTGATGTGCAGGTGCTGGATGGTATTGGTAGCCTATGATAGAGGTCATATTCTATGATCTTGTGGCCTCTTCAGGCCTTACACTCTATAACACTTGCGTGTAAGGTTCCTTCTTTTCTTCAAACCAAGCACTTAGAAATATGAGAGAAAGTGAAAGGTTGTGGTCCACAGTGCCATAAGTAGGAGGAGGAGATTTTGGTCTCATCCTTGTTGAAACTAGATTACATTACTCAGTGACTTGAGAGTCCAAGCATGCCAAGGTAACTTGGGAGAAAGTATGGAGGTGCTTATATGAAAATTTAGCAGGTAAGCAATGGATGCTGGCATTGTGGGATGACCAGAGGTGAGAGCTGATCTTCTGATACTGAATTGAAGAAGAAAGAGAAGATGGGACTAGGTTATCAAGGGCATTGAAATGTTAGATGCAGAATAGAAGAGGGAGACAATGAAGGGATTCAAAGACAGGGATGATATGTTCTGAGTGACTGGATTGGAACATGATCTTTGCAGCAGCATTCTGCATGGGTCTGAACAGGGCAAGGGGGTGAAACAGGAGCCAGTGCTGGGGGAGCCAGCTTAAAAGCCGGTTTATCCCCCACTACCAGCTCCACGGTGCTTCCTCCCTTCCCCTCGCTGCCTCTATCAGAGGAAACAGGGATGCATAGGGCAGACTACACCGGCAGCAGCCCCTGGATATGGCTAGCCCTGGCTACCGTGAATGGGGGGACTGGTGCCGGAGCAACCTCTGTTCGCGGTGGACAGAGGCTGCTATACTCAAGTCGCACTGGTCTGGGACGCGGTGTCTGTGCATTTTAAATGCAATTAAGAGCTGCCGAGCATTTAAAATGCAGAACTGTAGTGCAGGGGGCTTCTGGAGCCAGCTCCTGGAGCTACCCCCGCTGTGGCTCTGCAGAGCGGTCTTTATCAACTAATCGTGTAGTCGATGCACAATTAGATAACTGCAATTTAATATCCCTAGAGCAGACAAACCATTCTGTTGAATTGTCTACCTAGAGGTGGTAGGTTAGCTTGTGTTTGTGGATATGATTATCCACAGAATTGGTGAAGTAAAAAATGAAACCAAGGACTGAATATTGAAGAGCCACTACAGGAAACTGGATGAAAGGAAGAGAAGGATCCTCTGAAGCCATGATTCTCAATCTTTTTCTTGAGCTCCCCACCAACGTGCTATAAAAACTTCACAGTTCAGCAGTGCTACAACAACTCTTTTTCAATATGTATAAGCTGGGAACAGCATCGGGGTAGCGAGCAGGGCAGTTGCCCAGGTCCCATGCCACAAGAGGCCCTGATACTACTTTGGTCTGTACTTCTTTGGTTCCTCCAAGAGAAAAGAGGAGAAAAGCATCCTGCACTCAGCAGTGCTCACTTGTAGTTCCACTGAGGAGCAGTAATGAAAGGAGTTGCCTATAACAATACATTTTTTAAAAGTCTCATTTTATTTGACTTAAAAAGTTGGCTATAAGTCTCTTAAAGCATGGTTACTGGTGATTCTGATGCAGATGGCAGGAACTATTTCCCAGTATAATGTTAAATAATATGGGTTTGTGTCATTATTTCTTTTAAGTTACACTGATAATATTCCTACTCTAACTTTTACTTGTACAGGTTGGATTTAAAATGAGGGAGCTGACTAAGATGATGGACAAGAAAAGCATTTTTTGAAACTGAAAATATTCAATCTTCTATTCATTCTTTTAATTACTGGTTGGTGATCTGCAGTTTTCCATATGCAGTTTGGGCAACAGTTAAGATAGAAGAATCTGTGCTTTATTATGCCATTTCATAATGCTAGAGCAAAGGGCATGATCGTCAATTTGTATTCACTGGATGTGAGAGTGCATAAAATATGTGATCAAACAGTTCTAATGTACTTTGTACGAGAGGTTGAAAGAAGTACTGCTATGATTGTCTGTATTTTTTTGGCATAACACCAACAGTTAGAACCTCAAGAACTGTTTTCACATTTTCCCAAGAAAGTGTTTGTAGTATATGATCAAGTAAATTCTGCCTTTGGATGTCATCGGTGACTTCCGTTGATTTTTAGGGGGAGATAAACATATCTGGCAGCAGAACTTGGTAATCATTCTAATATAGGTATCAGATTATATACTTTTAAAAACACTGGCTGTGGAGACACCAGTAATACTTATGAATAGGTGCACTATATGTACATCAGTAACAGAATTTACTTACATAATTACAATTAAGAGAGAGGCAGCTATATTAGCATTACTGTAGCAGCAGTTTGGTGTGTGGCTCTAGCTAGTGTCTTGCTGATGACTTAGTGCTGATAAATTTAGGGCGGAATCTTCTGGTTAGAAAGTGACCATTATTGAAGAAAATATGCTGTGGTCCCCTCAGCCCAAATCATATATGATAATAGCATCTCTGTTATAGAAATGAAACTATGACATACCTCATCTGAATACTTGGAAAGCTCACTGTGGTGGGCTCACCTTACCTTAGTAATGGAGTAGGGGCAGGGAGGATTTTGTACAGTTGATATTTTGTGGAAATGTTAATGTAACTTCACCCAGCTAAACTCATTAACTCAAACATCTCTGAAAGGAACTTTGAATCAACGACTTAAAAGAGTTGAAAGTTTGAGAACTGAGCATATCTTCCTTCGTGACAAAAGGGAGAGGAACAGTATTTCAGGCTGGTCTGACCAAATAGTTAGGAAGCAGATATTAATTTCTAGATATGGAAGATACCGAAGTAGTCCTTAATCCCTAAGGCTATGTCTATACTACAGAGTTTTTGTGAAAAAACTCACAAAGTGTCCACACCTCAAGCGTGTTTTTGCGCAAAAAAATTGAAAGAGGAGAGGGGGTTTTGCGCAATAGGCATTCCTCTTTCTACAAGGAATAACTCCTTTTTGTGCAAGAGCCGTGTGTGGACGGGGAACAGGGTTTTTTTGCACAAAAAGAGGCAATTCGAAAACAGCACAGGTGGCCTGGTGGCCATTCTGTAAATAGCAATCAGAGTTTCCTTTCGAGAAAGCGTCTATGCAGTCTGGATGCTCTCTTTTACAAAAGTGCATTGCTTTTTCAGTATGCTTTTGCAATGTGGATGCGCTCTTCCGCAAAAAGCTTCTTGCACGAGAAGCCTGCAGTCTAGACGTAGCCTAATTGAGCTTCATTCTATTAGCAACCCAACTAGCTCTGGAAGTGTCCCCCCACCTTCCTTTCTCCAAATTTAACATTTCAAATGTCATTTTGATCTTCTTTGTGTTAACCAGCTTCAGAAATCAAGGTGATTTGAATTCTGATTTACATGTCCATGATTCTGTTGTTGAGTCATGTCATCACCCTATAGTTTTTATATGGTGGCCCTTCAAAGAAGCAGAACAGATTTTTTCCTCAGTAAGCTCCCTCTTACCACTTTAAGAGAAAAGTGAAATAAAACTTACTGATGTATATATAGATGTCACTTTGTTTCATGTTTCTTTTCCTTTTATTATTTTGCACCAGTTAAGCGGCTGTCCCCTTCTTCCTTTTTAGAAATGAATAGTGTCTTACGAGTTATAATCACAATTCTCATTTGCATAAGATTATTTAAAGGAATACGATAATAAACAACCTCTTCTCAACTCCAGAATTACACAGTAGCTGCTGTAGGTGTAGATTTTCAAGGTATAAATGTTCAACTCCCATTCTGTGAAAGTTGGATGCCTAGCTCCCCTTGGAAAATCTCCTGGTTTATTATTTCAGCAGTATCTCTTGATTTCCAAGTAATGTTTGTGCACTCTTCACAATTTGCATTAGCTGAAGAATGGCTGCATAAATGCACAAGATGTGTGCATATGCTATGTGTATACCATTTTACAGTTTATCCCAAAAGCTTAGACTTGTTTTTTAATGTAACATTTGAGAGAGAAACACAAATGTAACAAAGATGAACTAAACAGCATCTTTGAATCATATTTCACAACAAACATCAAAGGAAAGTACCTATGCTACCTGTTAACATTGTGTTAAAGGTTGTATGCAGGGTTGTTTACTAAGTTCTGTTTCTGAAAACAGAATGTTAAATTAAGATATAAGATTATTACGGTAACTGGATCTTAAGTTAATGATGTTAGTCCGTGATGTTTCTGAGAGTTAGTTAAAAAGAGAGAGAGAAGGAGAGAGAGAGAGCGCTGCCTAGATTATCTGTGCTGACAAAGCATCATTAAAAACTCTTCCATGTGCAATACAAATACATTTGTTTTTATCACAGAACCATCAGCCATTATAGCTTTCTTTCGCCCAACAATAGAAGGAAAAATAATTTTTTTCATTCAAAGCTTCAAGCTCTGTTAGAAGGGAGATGAAAAAAATAACTTTTTGTGTAAACAAGGAGAGAATTTACAAAAGTCTCCATAAATATTTTTAATTCAAATGGAAACATTTTTATAAACAAATACATATTCTCCTTTTGTTTGTCAACCCAAATTTTGTATCATTGTTAGTGTGTGAGAACTTAAAAGGTGAAATTGATCTAGAAATGCATTATAAACAGAAGTGAAAGTGATGGGTCTGTTTTCCTCTTCCATCCTGAGAGAAATGTAGCAAATAAAGCAAAAATACAACTAGTTAAACTGAAGTAGACTTAAAAAACTTATAGATTTTAATAATCTAAAATGTTTAGTAGTAGCACAAGTAAAGGTTTGTGGTTTCTAAAAGTGACTTTCTTCCATAGGTAACCTTTTCACATACAGAACTTTGGAGACACTAGAAGAGACCTTTTCTTCCCTTCATAATGTACTATCGGTCACAATAAATCTTTTTTTCTTTAAGTTCTTCTGGCTTCTATGAATTATTCAAGCATTGCATTGTTTATGACCTAATGCTGCATGTAGGAAAGATGCATCATAGTTACTAAGCATTTTTGGCTGGCTTTATATTTAATATTATCAATCTTGCATTTAGCTCTAAGATTGTTAAGGTCAAATTCTCATGGATGTACACAGGAAAACCATGCCATGCAAACAAAGGGAACTTTGCTCAACAATGCCAGAGCATCCTTAATGTTTGATCAAAGTGGGTAGATTTCCAACATGTACAAGCCCAGTAACAAAGAACCAGCAAGACCTCTTGGGTTTCTCACACACATGCCATTGTTGTGGACCTTGGGCTTTTGAGGCAGATGATGTGCCCTAGAGGAAGTGCATTTCTTGAAGTCCTTGGATAGCTAGAAACTCTGCTGTTTCTTACTGAGTTCCTCGCAGATGACCCACCAAACACCGAATAGTACAATGAGGTTGTTTTTTTTTTAATATTAAACACTTCTCTCCAGCAGCAGCAGGCAAAAGCCCAGTTCTGGTATTTGCTACTCATTCCAATTACCTGTACTGTGCAGTGACCTCTGGATATAATAAGCCCACCGTCTTCTTTCTTACCCACTTCTCTGCACACATGAAAGACAGTTTAATGTGCTCTTCTGCAGTTTTCACAACCAGATGGAATGTCATGTGCAAACAAAGCCCACAATTGTAAAGATAAGCCCTTTTACTTTTAATTTCATCTCCTTGTTTGAAGTCCATGTGGACAAACCGTAGTGAGAATTCAGACCTAGAACTGTAGCAACTTCTGAATTAAAAGGACCAGATGAGAAGTTGATAACCTGTGTAAGCATTAGCTTCGAAATAGGCTGCTAAAGACCCAAAAGTTGCTTCTGGTGTCACTGTGTATAGATGCTTTCTCTATGATTATTTGTGGCAGGACGAGGAGAGAGCAAAGTGTAAATCAAGAAGTAATTAAGAAAATGCTGTTTTCCCCCTTCATCAAAATTAAATAAATTAATATGTGAAGAAGGTGCAGAAAGAACAATTTCCTTGCAAATATGTATAATCCCAGCCCTCAACAGAGGGGTGAAAAACAAAATGTTGAAGTGCTGCTGTTTGTGTGCCTGCAAAGGCTACTATTTCTTACCTTTGTTCTATACGAATTTAACATAGCGAAACAGCAAGATGAATCCTAATCTGACCTTAAATGCCTTGCCATTCAGCTCACTGGTTTCCCTATAGGAATAAAAGCTGACACTGCCTATCCTGAATTTCCTTCAATCAATATCAATGTGGCACCAAACAAATTGTACAGATAGGCGGACAGGTATGAAATAAAAGCATATCTATTTATACAGATGAATAAATAAATAGGTTTCTATCTAAGAGCTTCATAGTTAGTCTTCAGTAGTAGATGGGATTTAAGAATAAACTCATTAGCAAGTTAATTTCAGACCTTCAAACAATGATTTCAACCATTTTATGGGTTTTGAATTATTTGTGGCGTGTAGATTTGATAAGTAAATGGCTGTTTTTGTGCACAAAGAATATATTGCTTTGACTTTTAGAACAAATCCCTGGAGATTATGCATTGTGCGATTGTAAAACTGCAGTGGCAAAATTGTGTTAATTTGTCTGACTAGAAATATTAACTGTATTATATCAAATAACTGCCAGAAACAATTTTCCACCACTCCCTGTGACTTCATTTTAATTGATTTTTAAGAAACTTTCTTCAAGCTTCTGAGGTTTTGTTTACTCTGACATACAGTTTATTAAATGTGTTTTTTAAAAAAGGAAATTATTTTGTAAATTGTTTTTGAGAGCGGGTTTTTTTTCTTCCCTAAATTTGTTGGCAGTTCAACATTTTTCCATCTACCTTTTTGTGACATGTCCCTTGCTCCACCTCATTTGTTTTCCTATTGGATGTGATAATCAACTACTGATATTTCTTGTTTTTAGAATTTTAGAGGCACCGTGAGGACATAGTTGCATGCACAATGAAACAGAGTGTTTAGCGGCATCACTTAATCTCTTTTACAGATGTTGGTGAATTTGAAAAGGAAAGCTTATAAGAGCAATCATTGAAATAGGCCTACCAGGCAGTTTCCTGTTTTTTACTGTTTACTGAGCAACAGTAAAAATAAACCATCCGTTGTAGTTCCATACAACAACTCTCACATTTCCTGACCTATACTGTTTTCCATTACAAAACTCCTACTTGTGTTCAGATCTTATTCAAAATAAAAAAATCCCCACAGACTTCATTGGGAGTTCTGTCTGATCACATTATTGTTTTTTCTGAGAAACAAAATACTCAATTTTAGTATGATAAATTCTTACAGAAATATTACAATAAAGGGTCATTTAAAAACAACACAGATATTTTCCATTAGAAAATTGACATGTGATCTTGCAGAATACATAGTCTACTGGTTACTGCTGTGAAGGAAATCCCATTGGTTTCCTTGGGTCAAATCTGGCTAGTTGATGTTTTCAGGATATAAACCATACCAATTCATATGTATTGTTTGTAGCCATGCTGGTCCTGAGATATTAGAACAGTGCTGGGCAACCTGCAGCCTGCATGCAGCTCATCAAGATTCTACATGTGGCCTGCAGGACATTTTCTGTTTCCCACGCACAAGGTTGCCAGATTCCACTGGTTTTTTTCCTACCAGTATTACTAAAGTGAGACACATGTAAAGCCAAGGGTACATGAAATGACGTACATGCTGATTACATACAATATTGACTGTGAGAGTCATGTGCACCCTCTGCATCCAATCATAGTGCTGCTATGGTTTAGTCGGCACACCCTGCAAATTCTAGGTATGCAAGTGCAGTTAGTAAAACGAACCTATCTAGGAGACCATTTTGGTTATGATAATCTCATGGCCCGCTGAGATGAAGGAGGGCCACTCACTAGCCTTGGTTACCCATTGATGTATTAGGAGGACAAGGTGGATGAGGGAATATCTTTTATTGAACCTACTTCTGTTAGTGAAAGAGGCATGCTTTTGAGCTTGCACCAAGTTCTTCAGTCCGGAAAAGGTACTCAGAGTGTCACAGCTAAATATAAGGAACGCATTGTTTAGCATAAGGAGTTAACATGTTGCAAGGGGCCATAAAGGTGACTCAATTAATGTCTCTGTAGTTGTCAAACAAAGAAGAGTTTGTGGGCTACGCATGGCTGTAATAGTAGGCCATAAATCCAGTGTCTTTATTGACCCCATGATTCTTCGTGTCTAACGTAATTATGAATTTATGCATCTTGAGCTTGACTTTTGAAGGAGTTGTGCAGGTTTCTTTTGAGAACAAGGACTGAGAACTCAGTTATGGTGTGATCGTTTTGTGAAAATGCCCATGGGTGATAGAATGTTTTGCCTATCTGAGATGGAATGGTTTTTTTGTTCATAATTTTTCTGTCTATTTATTCAAGAGTGTAGAGATTTCATGTACACTACAGCTGATGCACACCACATGTTATGATATGCATGCATAGGAACCAGGGATCTTGAAATCTGTGTTGTGGGAGATAGGGATTATCTTAGCTGTAGAGATGCAAGCTTTGTGTTTGTTCTTAAGGCAGGGACTAGTGCTACTTGGAATTGGTGGGTGCTGGTTTGAGAGTTATCACAGTTTTTGGTAAGATGGGGAACTTGCTTCTGCTGATAAGATTTCCAAGGTTGGGAGTGGAGATTGTTTGAATTCTAAAAGCGGGAGCTTGGGAAAGAATTTGCGACAACTTCAACAACTCTTTCTAGAACACTCCTAAACCAATATCAACTTCCTGGACATTACAGTCAGCTTATGCATTGGTGCCCTAAAGATTACATTAAAAAAACCCAGATACATACCCCACATTTATCTTTGCAGATTCAGTAACCATCACAAGCATACCAAGAAATCTATTGTCTACATCCAAGCACTCAGATACTATAGATTATATTCTGTGAAGAAAATCTGGGATACACCTTAACACGCTTTAAATTATCCACACAAAATAAAGACACTCTAGCAGATAAGTAGATAATTTCTTGGACTGAGCCACCCAAACACCCTGAGAACCTGTTTCAGTACAGGAAACAAATATCTGACTGCACGTCCATATGATCACCTGTCTGAAACCACTGTGGGGTATCATGAAACAATTACAAACTGTACTCGGGGACCTCCATCATGAAAAAAAAAGTTTCCTAAACCTCCTCTTCTGGAAGAGCAAGGACTGGACAACAAGGGATTAAGGAGTTGCTCTTGACTCTCCCAGCACTGTTCTGCCGCACCTGCAAGGTATTGCAAGTTGGAAGAGGAGTTCAAAAGGAAACAGAACAGTTCACCTGTGAACAGACCAGGGAAGAAAATAAACTTTTCAACTCTCAGTTCCTGAGAAAAGACCAAGGGGGAAAACAGGAATTTCCCAACAACAGCTGTCTGAAGATCTCTCCTGGTAGGAAGGGGGGCCTGCTTTTGCTCCTGCTACACTCTGAGAGGGACGCATCCTGCTCTCCTTATTCAGTTTGCTTTAATTCCTTTTGCTTTTTATTTATGGACTACTGCAGAAAAGGTGGGACTTTGACATGATCTTGCCAGAGGGCTAAATCACAGGAAGAGGCAAGCCTCTACTCAGCTGGAGAAGCCAGCAATGGCAGACCAGAACTACCATGCCATACTCAACCATGAGGAGGCACCAGGGTGAGCCAATCCTTTCACATGTGATGGAGAATGGAGATACCCTTCCTGCCCCTGCAGAAGTGGGAGAACAGACTGATTCAGAAGGTCATACACTCTAGACTTGGAGGCCTGGGTTGATAGGTCAGACAATATGGACCTTAGAGCATCTTCTTAAATGAATGAGCCCTGGAAGCTGCAGCATATGACAGTTCAGCAGCAGCAACAGTGCATGCAGAATGGCAAAGCCTGGTCATATTGATCCCAAAGCTGGTCAATTCTGTTTCCAAATTGGATGCTATCCCATGATGTGAGTAAAGAAGGCATTAGATCAGCTGGATGAGCACTATATATCACCATGTTAGACCAAAGGAATGGCTACTGGCAGATTCCATTCACATCAGAATCACAGTAGAAAGCTACCTTTGCCACACTGTTTGGCCTCTGTCAATTTAGGACTACACCCTTTGACTTCCATAGTGCCCCAGCAGTATTCCAGAGGTCATTGATAAAGTTTTTCAATGACTTGGCTCATATGCAGCAGCCTCTTTAGCTACAGCTGAGATTAGGAGGAACATCTGGCATAGGTAACCACTGTACTTCAGTCCCTATGGGGGACTTGACTAACTGCAAACTCAGTAAAGTGCAAGATTGGGAAAGAAGAGACCACGTACATAGGATTTGAATGGAGAAAAGGCCTAGTCTGACCCATCATGGACAGTCCAGGCCCTCAAAATATGCCAATGCCAGCCATAAAAAAACAAGTCTGAAAATTTTTGAGGCTTACAGTTTACTACAGTCAGTTTGTGCTAGGGTTTTTTATTATAGTAGCCCACCCTCACAAATCTAATTAAGGGTAGTAGCACCACTTGTACATCGAATCTGTCCAGTTTAGTTCCAACTTCTCAAAATACAAACTGATGCCTCAGAATTGGGACTGAGTGCAGCATTGTCCCAGGAAACAAATGGAAAAGAATGCTTGGTACTCTGAATGACAAACATTCCCTCAGGAGCAGTCATATTTAACAACAGAAATTGAAGGACTCACAGTGGAATCTTTTTGATAATACCTGAGGGAAATCCATTCAAGCTTGTTGCTGATCATGAAACTAGAGTGGTTAAAGGCCATGAAGGACACAGTCCCCTGGCTTATGTACTGGTACTTGCCCCTCTAGCTGTACAACTTCCCAGTTCAATACGGAATGGGAAAAATTCACCAAAATGCTGAATTTTTTCTCAGGAAGTGAGAGTCTACTGCCAAAGCAGAGCCATCAGATGGAACAGACCCCAGTGGAGAGAGAGAAATGCCATGCCACATCTAGCCAGGAACAGGTGCCATTGGTGACCTGAGCCACTTCCCAGGTGATTGTTCTGATTACTTTGTTGCTCAGGGCTTGGAGTTTCCAACTGCTCCCTTCATCCCAGATAAAGAATTCTGTTTTGAACCTCAGAATCCTTTCCTAATGAAAGTGATGTTGAAACTGATACATTTGGCTGAAGAGTTTGTTTTGACAAATAAGCGCTTTGTGACAAAAAAATTTGTAAGAAAGCTGTAAATATTAACTGAACATTAAAGTTTATATCTAGATCGGCAAATTGTTGGTTCTAGGTATAGCTCTAGATATAGATCTTTTCATTGTTATCCTGCAGATTGTCAAGCAGGTTTGATAACTATGGGATACTTTAATCTGTAAAACTCCAATACAGTGCTTGATTTGAGGCTGAAACTTTTAGCTTCCATTTTAAATCTATAAAATAATGGGTCTGAGCTAAGCCTATACTACTGATGTTGCTTGGGTGTATGAATAAGCAACCCCCACCCACGTGACATAACTTACACCAACCTAAATGCTAGTGTGTACAGTGTTAGTGTTATGTCGGTGAAAGTTCTATTGTTCATTGGGAGTGGACTTATCATGTTGATGGAAAAGCACTCTCCTGTTGGCTTAGAACAGTGTTTCTTAAACTTTTTAAGACCGAAGAACACCAAACAATCTTTTTTTTTAAAATGAGGAACACCAAGGATTTTTTGTTGAGCCAAAGAAAAGGGGGAGGTTCGGGGGAGAAGTGATTGAAGGGAGGGAAAAAAAGGTCTGCCCCTTTAAGGCAGCCATTTTGAACTCTGTTGTTCTCCACGGCACACTGGTTTAAGAAGCACTGGCTTACAGGGTTACAATAATAACTATAGCCCGAGTTTGTGGATGTTAACTGTGGTGTTTAAATATATATTATGCATGGAACACTCTGTAAACATCCACAGAGCCACTGTGGATAAAATTTTCAGAAGTGCCTGAGGCTAGATTTTCAAAAGGTATTAATAGGAATGCATAATAGGAGTTAGGCAAAGAAACTGCTTAGAAGCTTTTGAAAATGCCACTAGGGGATTATCTACATCTTTAGGCATCTACAATAATTTTGAAAATGTGGCCCAAAGTGACTTAGATGCCATTAACTTTCAGTAGGACTCAGGCACCTAAGTCACTTAGGCACTTTGAAAATTTTATTTTATATCCGTCATAATATCTCTCATTAATACTCATATTTGGTCAATATGTGCCAAACATTAGGGATGTTCAGATAGAAGCAGCCACGTGAGGGGGGTACCGCTGCAGTGTTTCAAAGCAGCAACGTTGCATAGAGCTGACCCCGGGCTCTGTACGCACTGCCCCTTGAAACACCATGTCAGCGTTTCAAAGGGGCAGTGCTGCCTTATTGACTAATCGAATAGTCGATGCATTTTTGCATATTGTTCCATTAGTGAATTACACAATACTTAACATCCTTACGAAACAGTTGATAATAAGTAAGCAACTAGGCCCTCATCCTACTTATGCATGTGCTTAAAACAGTTTTTTGCACTGAGAGTAATCTCATTGAACTCAAAACTTTAGTGAAGTATGTTTATAAGTCTCTGTGGGATCAGGGCCTTAATGTGTGGAGACTGCTTATTGAAATCATAATAGTCTACAGTTTCCTGCCATTATCAGGGGCATCATATCAGATTTGGGGGGGAGGGGTGACCTGTGCATGTCTTAATGTGGGAGAGAGAATAAGAGGATGGGAGGCAGACTGAGGACAGCAGCTTCAGCAGTGTTACTGAGCATGCTCAGTACAAGCCAAGCACCAAATGGGGGGGAACAATTCCTTACACACACGTGCACGCATGCGCGCACACACACGCCCCACATCATCTCTATCTTGCGGATATTAAGGCAGACAACTTAGCAATTAGTAGGAGGACTGTATCTTATTCCTATATAAAATAAAGACAGTTAAATAAATATTAGACCCACTCAGCTCTAACATTAGCATATTCTGACATTTTGTCAAGTCACTTAAGGGACACTAGTTAACCTTAAGATTTTAGTGTGTATTCTTACTTTGTTATTAACTCTGGGGAGAGAGACAGATCCCATCAGGGCTCTCTCTCAGCTTTGGAAGGGGAGTGAGATCTAGTGGGTTACAGAACGGGGTACATACATTTCATCTCTATATAAGAACATCAGAATGGCCATACTGGGTCAGACCAAAGATTCTTGTAGTCCAGTAACCTGTTTTCCAACAGTTGCCAATGCCAGGTGCTTCAGAAGGAATTAAACAGACAAGACAATCATCATGATCCATCCCCTGTCATCCATTCCCAGCTTCTGGCAAACAAAAGCTAGGGAAACCATTCCTGCCCATTCTGGCTAGTAGCTATTGATGGACTTCCCCTCCTTGAACTTATTTTGTTCTTATTGGAACCCTGTTATAGTTTGGGCCTTTCCACCATTTCCTAGCAAAGAATACCACTAGTTGATCGTGAAAAAAATAATTTATTTTTGTTTGTTTTAAATCTGCCTACAAATGTAATTAGGTCAGCTTCCTGTGTTAAGTGAGTGAAGGAATGAATAACATTTCTTCTTTCCACACCATTCATGATTTTCTAGACTTCTAACATCTCCCCAATGGTCCTTCTAACCCTGTATCCTGTCTTCTGACAGTGGCCAATGTTAGGTGCTTCAGCAAGAATAAACAGTCGTGGCAATTATCATGATCTGTCCCCTGTCACTTGTTTTGTTTGTTTTAAATCTGCTGCCTATAAATTTAATTGGGTTATGTTAGTGAAGGAATAAATAAAATTTCCTTATTCTATTTTTCCATACCTTTCATGATTTTCTAGACCTCTAACATAACCTTCCATCCTTTAATAATTTATTTTCCAAGCTTAAAAGTCCCAGTCTTGTTAAACTTCCCTCATATGGAAGCTGTTCCTTACCCCCTAATCATTTCTGTTGCCCTTTCTGTACCCTTTCCAAATCAATATATCTTTTTTGCAGATGGGGTGACCAAATCAGCATACAGTGTTCAAGATGTGAGCATACAATGATTTTATATAGAGGCAATATGGTATTTTGTCATCTTATCCATTCCTTTCCTAATGATTCCCAATATTTGGTTAGTTTTTTAGTTTTTAAACTGCCACTGCCCATTGAACAGATGTTTTCAGGGAACTATCCACAAGGATTCCTAGATCACTTTCTTGAGTGGTAACAGCTGTTTTAGAACCCATCATTTTTGTGTGTATAGTTAAGATTATATTTTTCCCATGTGCATTACTTTGCATTTACCAACTCTGAATTCCATCTGCCTATATGTTGCCCAGTCACCCAGGTTTGTGAGATCCCTTTGTAACTCTTTGCAGTCAGCTTTGGATTAGTCCTTGTTTACCCTTTTTCAAGAACATTTATTAGAAGTTTAACATCAGTTCTCCAAATGCAAATCCCTGCAGCACAGCACTCATTCCTACGCTTCCCTGCCGTATCTTGTAAGTGGAGCACCGGACAATGTTTTCATGATGATCTAACATTCCTTCATTACCTAAATAACAAGCCTTTTGTTATTTTTAATCACCCTGTCCCTCCCTCTTTTTAGAACAAACTACATGCCCCAAAGGCAAAATTGCAAATCACCCAAACTGTTGCATTTAAGAACTGCCTCTGGAGTAAGGTCTAGGATTTAAGCAGACTTCAAACATGAAATCCAGGGGTTCAGACTCAGGAAGGGGGGAGATTACTGCTCCCCAAATGGTGCCCCGGCTGTTATCCTTGTCTGTTTGTCATTTCTGGACACATTGGGACAGGAGCCATCTCATTATGTGCTTAGTATATTGGAGGCCTGACTTCTACCACAAATCAAATTAATTACTTGTCTCCTAAATATATTAGGTTGTATTAGTAGTTATGCAGGAAAAAGCATCAATTAGTCGGTATCATTTTTTTAGTCTGCCAAACTAAGACTTCCCGCATCCTGAAATTTCTAGTACAGTTTGCTTCTAGATTTATGTTCTAAATTATTTCCTCCTTTTTTCCATTATGACTAGGTTAAATATTAGCCATGATAACTGTAATAAATGCATTTTGATAATTAATGATAAAACCCTCTCAGATAGAATTTGTGTCAAAACTGCTGAGGAGAGTAACAAATCCAGTAAATAATGTGGAACATTATCATTGATGGAACATTTCTTACCATTAAGCCTTCAAACTCTTATTCAGCTGTCAACACATGGGCACTTTCTGGAGCCAAATTCTCTCATGCTGTGCACTGCCTGCAGCTCGCCTGAAGCTCAACTTTGACTAAAAGTGTTGATTTCACTTCTTTTAGCCTTGTTCTCATTTAGCGTTAAAACCTGCTTAGAGTCAGCCTTTTATTCTGCAAAGTACACATGCATGTGTCATCCCTCGCACACTTCTGATGTGAAGTTAAGGCGCTCAAAAGATATGCTAGTAATCTCAATAAATAATTGATTAGAAAGAAGTCTGGCAGTGTTAATTGTGAGGTGCAGCTGAATGAATGCCAAAACAAAAGCTCTTCTGAATGTTTCCGAATACCTTGTAAAGTCTTTAGCATTGAGCAACAGGGTCAGTGCACTGAAGTGGAATTTAAAAGAGGTTCTTGAATGTAATGGATTTTGACTTGCTTTTGTCATGTGCCTCAATGCATCATTGATTGAGCATTCATTTATTAAATCAGCTGTATTTTTTTCTGTTTGTCAGACTACAGACATTTATTGGAAGAGTTTTTTTTATTTAAAGCACAGTTTACTTGTCTTAACTCACAGGTATAATTAGTTAGATTTCTTTTAAAAAAAGATGATTGATTTTCATGTATAGAGACAGACGTGAATAAGCTCATATAGAAATATTTTGGAAGTATTTTTTTGTATCATATACTGTGGGGGAAAGAACAGGGTTACGTTTTAGCTGGAATACTGATAATTCAGGTGTTTAAAAGGTATCTTTTAAATTCAGTTCTAAACTAATGCTCAAAACCCGTTTCCTTTGGAAGGGTCTAAATGCGTTCATTGAAGGAGGAGCTCATCGTGACCAGTGTTAAGTGAATTCCTTAGAAATGAGCATATAGGAATTCCGAGGACTAAAGAAACAAGAGTGGTACTGTAGGTTTCACAGGTTCTGTTCTGTGATTAGTAGAGTACCAGGGAATTGCTTAGGTGCTATGCATATCTGATTAGAGCATTGACAGCAAGGCAGAGGAAAGAAGATCTTGACAATGTGCCAAAATATCCCTTTATGTAAGCAGATGTTATTACCCTTAGAAGGAAAAGTCACTTCTCCAGAATGGTTATTGCGGATTGTGATGAGTGCTCTAGAGACGGGCCATCAACTTCTGAGAATGTATGTGTGCAGTATTTAATATGGCAATTACTTGTCAAATCTGGAAATGTTCACGTTGATGCTCTATACTTGTTGAATAATGGCCATGTCACTTGTTTGCAAATCATCATCACAGCTCACAATGTGAGGAAACAGATTGAAGATGAAATCAAATTTGATTTTTCAGTATTCCTATTGGTAATGAGAATTGAGAGTTTCCTGACCTCAACTATAAACAAGAGTTCCCTAAAGGTATGGAGGGGGAGAAGTGAGATGTTTTGATGTCTTACTGGACCTAACACCAATTAAAGCCCACATGGGGGACCATTGGGATTTAGACCAGTGGAGCATTCTTTCTTTTATTAGTAAAATCCTGATTGATGGCTTTTTAAAGAAGATTGATTTTGAGGAAGGAGGCGAGGAATGCAGTAAGAAGAAAACTTGAGGAAAATGGAGAGGAAAAAGAGAAAGAAACAAAGGGGCAATTGGAAGGGGGGAGGAATAGCTCCATGGTTTGAGCATGGGCCTGCTAAACCCAGGGTTGTGCGTTCAGCCCTTGAGGGGGCCATTTAAGGATCAGGGGCAAGTCTGTCAGGGAGGGTACTTGGTCCTGCTGTGAAGGCAGGGGACTGGACCTGATGACCTTTTTAAGGTCCCTTCCAGTTGTATGAGATAGGTATATCTCCACAAATGTTTAAAATGTTAATGGTAATATTTTGTTTGCGTCGTAAGTCACTAAATACAAATAGGCAAAATTCAAAAAATTTGAGTGGACAGCCTCATCTTTAGTTCAGATCCTTATTACTAAAGCCACATATCATTAAGGACCCTTTCTGCTAGGTGCTGAGCACTTTCAATTCCCTTTATCTGTAGGAGTTGAAGATGTTCAGCACCTTTAGAGTTGCACCAATGAAGGGCAAAAATTCTTAAATTACTGTAGATATAAACATGAATAAAATGGTAGGCCATCCTTCTCCGCTGTGGTGAATCATAATAGTGACATTAAATTTTAACACTGATTGTGCAGATGTGTTATAGTGCGTGTATGTGTGTATTTGATAAATATGTGGTTTTATTATTCAAACTGCAGTGATACCTACAATGGTTGTGAAAGCCAACTCAACGCCTTGTTCTTAAACTCCCTTGACAAGTAACTCATGATTAAGCAGCTGTTTGTGCTTTTCAGGATGTCAGACACACGGGAAAATTTTCTTTTTTCTCTTTTTGGCTCCCCAGGCTCTTCCAAATGATAGTAGTCTGAATTTGAAACCAAGCAAAATAAAGCTTCAGTCCACGTCTTTACAGAAAATTTCCATGTACATTTTCTTGTTTTAATTTCTTTTAAACTACACTATCAGAAAGAATAAAATACTGTGTCATCTAGTAAGAACAAAAATGTTCATACAACAAGTTTTTTTTCTCCCTGAAGTCAGAGAGCCACAGCTTTTTATTACTGATTGCCTCAATTTTCTTTCCAATTTTTAGGTAAAACAGCAAAGCAGATGTAATATTAAAATTAAAACAGGTTTAAACATAACATTTCAGAAATGCCCCATGTTGACAGTTCTTGCAGTTTAATTTTATGGAATGATCAAGTAGGCTTCTAGACACTCTAAAACTTTTACTGGGACCTCATTCCAAAGCTTCAAACTTTTTGAAAGGGGACAAGTTTTTATACCTCATGTAAAACGATTAATAAAAAAGATACACAGATTCACAACGTCAGGAAAAAAATCCAGGAAAAATTGAAATACTAAATTTTCTTTTTGTACACATATTGGCTTTCTCACCTTTATATATATATATAGCTAGGTTTATGATATGTATCAGTTCTGATCCACTTTGTTTTACTATAGAAATCTACTTTCATTATAACATTGCATCTAAGTAGGGTGTTTCATTTTAAGATCCTTATGTTAAAGAGTGCCTTTAATCCATAGGGACCCCCAAAACATTGTATAACGTTTATGTATTGTATCGTATATACAAGTACAGGTTGGACTTCCCTGGTTCGGCACCCTTGGGGCCTGACCCTGTCCTGAAAGAGGGCATTTTCTAGATCAGGGGAGGTCCCCTGCTACCAGTCTTCCAGAATACTGCCCTGCCCTCCAGCTGGCTCTGTTCTAGCCTCACTGCCATTGGGCTCCAGCCCTGCTGCTATAGGGTTTGGGCTTGGCCTCTAGCCCGCAGCCGCCGCCAGCCAGCTGGAGCTCTCCAGGGATGGAGCTCCCCAGCGGCTGTGTAATCTTATGTTTGTATTTGTTAACAACAGTCACTTTTCGCATTGTTGTCATGCAGCCTTTTCTAGGGAAAAATCATAACAACTGTTAAATAGTTTCCATCAAAGTTTTAGAAAAATGTAGGACGTTAGAGTAGGGATGTGTACGGTTAACTGGAGCAGCTCCCCACCGTCTGCGGGCAGGGAACTGCTCTAGCCCCGCAGAGCCTGCCTAGGGTTGTCAGGTATCCAGTATTCACTCGGACAGTCCGGTATTTTTGCCTCCTGTCTGGTAAAAAAAAAATTGAGAGAATACCAGACACCTGAGATGTCCGGTAGTCTCTGAATTTTTCCCCGGTCAGGAGGCGAAAATGCCGGGCACCTGGCAACCCTACAAACACTCAGCGCCCGGACTCCCCTACGCCACCCCACCCCCAACACTGCAGCCCCGTGACCCCAGCCCCCATGCTTATCTGGTTCCCCAAGGCAGCAGGCACAAAATGGCTGCTAGCCAAAAGACCTAGGGGAAGAAATGATTTCTCCTGGGTCTTAGTGCTCAACTTCTCCCCTGTTCCTATCCCTGCACTTACTCTTAAAGGGGACATGCTGCTTTAATGCTATTTTATTTTATTTTATTTTATTTTATTTTATTTTATTTTATTGGCTTAAAAAGTCTCCCCCACCTCCCTTTTTTTCCCTTCAACAGAATTTTTTTCCGGTGTTTTTTTTTTTTTTTGAGGGGGGGGGGGTTTGGATGGGGGTGGTGTTCGGTATTTTTGTTTCAATCATCTGGCAACCCCAGGCCTGCTCTGGACAGAGACGCTCCAGCCCTGCCGGAGCAACACTTCTGTGGCAGGCCCGGCACACCAGAGGCACAGAGACTGTTCTTGCTGGAACAGCCCTTCCTCCTCTCCCACCCTCCCTTTAATTAGTTACCCATTTAAACATCACATTTAACCTGTTAACCAATTAAATGGGATTTTACATCTGTAACACAGAGTGAAGAATAATACTGTCTCTCATTGAAACCACACTTTGAATTGTAAGAGGCAGGATATAGTTACCTGCAGGAAACTAGAATTTGACCATAATGCTGAGACAAAAACCCTTTCCTGATTAGAAAGTTCTATGGCATTTTTCACATGCAAGTAGCTACGACCTGTGTTTTACATTAGATCTGAGCAAGGGCAACAGCAGCGTGGTCCCTAACATTATGTTAAGACTGTTTGTGCCAAATACGGGGGGTTACTATTGACTAAACCTGCCAGCTGGATAAGTTAGTATTGGGTGGAAGCATATATGTTACATAATGTTGGTCATTTTTAAAGTCAAAACAACCAGTACAAAGGTGATACAAGATTGTAATTAGGTCACACACACTGATTTCTTTAATATCAAATTCAGTCACGTCAGGGCATTAGAAAGCTAGCTTACAAGTAATTGCATATTATTTTGGAGTGGGCACAAACTTGTCACCATATTTAAAAAATCTAGCCTCTAGGTAGATAAAAGGATGTGATTCATTCCATGGATCCTGCAGAGTTTACAGTCTGCTGTGTATCGGATGGTGCGGTTTATGAATAGTGATGAACACAAAGATAGATGCAAGTAAATGCTCCTGTTGGTTAGAAAATCCTAGGAATCCTCACTAAAATTCAGCCTTGCTTGAGTGCCTTAGGACATGCATCCGACATCCAGCTAAGGGGAATTCATATGGTGCTAAGAGTGTGCGTGCCACATGTCATTTGCTTCCTTAATTATACTCACTCTCAAAAGAAGTGTACCCAGGCTTGCAGGCAGAACTTAATTGATTTGTATGCAGAGGGCTGTGGCTTTTAAAGTGTAAGCACACAAATGGTAACTGCAGGTAAGGGTCTCCCTAGCAATATTTTCAGCAATTCAAGCTTTTAGTGATTCCTCTGGTATGGGCTGGAGGAGGGACTAAGACAACAGCTAGCTAAAGCACACATCACTTCAAGAAACAGGACAGACCGAGCACTGTCGCCCTGAAAAAGGGAAGAGTGAGTTCTCAGAGCACAAGTCATTATGCTGCTTCCATGTTTTTGTTTTTTTAAGGAAAGAAGTACCTACTAGAGCTTGACACCATCTTGACAGTGGGAAGTTCTAATAAAAAATCCTTTCTTGTGAGAGCTACAGGGAAGTTTTTTCACTTTATAGGCTTCAACCCAGACATGTAGTCTTACTGCTCTGCTTAAGCAGTCTTTCCTAGAGCGAGGCCTTTTTTTTGTTGTTTTCCCCTCTGGAAATGTTCTCTTATGTTATTGAATCAAAGATCCAGGTTTCAGGGCAAACCATTTAAGCACAAGAACAGCATTCAGATCAGGTAAAGGAAAAAGTCAGCTCCTTCTAATGGCAAGTTTGAACAGCACAGCGAGGAAAGAAAATTGAAACTCAAAGCCACACTTTGTGTAGGAAATATTCAGAGTTCTGTGCCCAGTGAGGAGAATGTGGGGCATTCCTGGTGAAATCTCTGTGCTGTGAGTGACTTGAAGAAACTACAGCACGTTGTTTGTATAGACCATAATAGAATAGCCGAAATGGTGCTGGAGCTGGCTGAAGGACAGACCACGTTCCCCTTCTTTGATATCTCCCTTTGCACCCTTCTAGTAGAATTAATTTGAACTAACAGCCACAAGGTGTAAAAGAAAAGGAGCAGGTGGCAGGGCTTTTGTATGTGAGAGGTTGGATTCTGCAACTCACATCTTTGGTATGACACAGTCCCTTTGACTTTCAGCATGTGTTGCAAGGTTCATCTGTTTTCTTGGTGAGATGGAGTGATGGATAGTGGACACTGCAGTAAGAGACAAGATATATATATATATATTCTTCATAACCCTATGCATTGTGCAATGCCTAGTTAATGTAGCTATCTCTTGTGTGCACATTTGATATAGAGCACTAAGAAAGGACCCCAGTCAATTCCTATATCCTGAACCCTCTAATCAGGCCATTGGGTACTTTTAGATTCCTCCAAGGTGGGCAAGAGGTGCTGGCAAACCATCATCTTGCATTCCCGGGACGTGGTGTGTCGTATCAGGGGGTGGAATGTAGCCAGAGAGCCCCTCCCCCCCCATCTCATCCATCTTATTTGCCTCTCTGAGGTTCCCGAAGCATACAGGGCAGAGAAGGAGCAATAAAATCAGCATAGTCTATGCTGGCTCATCTGATCCTGAGAAGCTGAAAACATAGATATGAGGAGAGAGCGATTAAGGCAATAAGCTGAGCTCGAGGCTGCGAGAAGTGCCCGGCTGGCACCCATGTTGATACGAACACACAGCCGTCCCTGGGAGAGGAATCCCCCACTGAGAAAAGAATCTCCAGTACTTCCAATTGAATCCTCTCAACTCTCTCTTACAAGTGTAAATTAAGTGCACAACTCCCTTGTAAGAACTGGTCTCACAAAAGGCAGACCAGCACTATTTGGCATCACAGATAAGAAAGAGAAATAAGTGACCCCATGGGTATAAAGATGGGTACAGCAGCACACTCACTTTTGAGTGTCAATCTACCCTCTACCTGCTGGTCGGATTAGGTGTTTGACCTCCCAAGGTTCTATGGGGACGCCCACCTCGTATTTTCGTCTTTCCTAGGAATTGAGGGTCTGGCCCTGGTCTGACACACTGGAGTCGAGAGGCACAGAAGCGGGTAAAAATTGTACCTGGATGTGGTCCTCTGTCTTAAGTGTACACAGACTTAGAGCTCTTTAAAGGTTAAGCTGTTACTTGGTACTATTATTTCTGTTTTTCTATCTTTATCTTCTTTGTAACCATTTTTAAGATCTATATTTTGCTAGTAGTTAAGAAATAGAGCAATAGCCATTGCAACCATATGATTTATAAGCTTCCTCAATAAACCTGTAACTGTTTAAGCTTTAACCTGACTCCTTCAGTTGCTGTAACAGAACCAGGCACAATTTAAAAGAACTTCAGCCGGTCTTAAGGGACAGATATAGGGAGAGCTTGGGCGTTTGGATGTGTGTCACTCCCAGGTGGCAGATCCGTTGAGGCACTTCTCAGCCTCCCCCAGGCTGCCCGCTGCGAAGGAATCACAGATTCTAGCAGCTAAAATCTGAAGTGTAATAAGCTCTCCCTGCAAACTTATTGGGGCGCTCGTCAACCTCCTCCAGGTTGCCCGCTGCAAGGGACCCCGGTCTCAGCAGTTGAAGTCTCGGGTGTATAGCACACACACACACCACTCACTGCCCTGACCGTCGGCTGATAATATATAACAGATTGTCTATGTTTTGCGAACAAGCACTTGAAAAAATAAATATGTGAAATATGTAGATTCATATTTTCATATTACCATAAATGAGAGTTTTTGCATTGATATTTGACGGGAAACAGACCCTTCAATACAAAATGATTCACATCTTTGAGGAATAGATATCAAGCATCTTGTTCTCTTCTTAGATGATTTAATAATTATATGCCATTTTATTGGCAAAGAAATGGGAGAGGGTTGATGCCTATTCCTCACCAGATATGAATGAAATACTCTCCTATATGGTCATATGAATTACTTATGCATATTGAGCAGGCAGTGCATCCGTTTGCATCTCTGAGTTTCAAATTGCTGAGAGCACATTGCTGTTCAGAAAGGTGATGCAGATGTTTAAAATTTGCTGAGCCTGTATTTGGACAGTGTACTAGATGGGTGGGCTAATTAGTCAGCAGAACACTTAGCAGAGAGAAGAGAAGCAGGTTTATGATTGTAGGGTTAGCGAAATAAATAGCAATCAATCTGTTGTTTCAGTCTAATAATAATTGTTTGCTAAAATACATTGGCATTACACTTAAGAAATGGCTTTATGTGTCTTGTAAAATAATATGCAAACTTTAAACAGATCAGATGAAGATATTTGTTGACTAAAAATGACATAATTAATCTAAATAAAATCATATGGGGGGAAAAGAGGGGTTGCTTTACTATTTCATAGTTTCTAATTCATGCTTTTTATTACCGTTTTATAAAATGTCTCATATAAGGAAATAAGTTTTCTTCCCTTTCTTTTACACAAAATCATTGGCAACATTTGTCTGCTTTATTTAAAACACATTTTTATCAGTTTTTGCAGAATTTAGCTGAATAATAGATCTTAAATTAATCATTAATACAAAAGGCAACACAAGATGGCATTAGGCCAGAGCACTGATTCGGCTACTTACCTATGCTTCATGAGAATTTTCCTCAGTTCCTAAAACAAATGTTTTCATTTCATGTTTTCACTTAAAAGCTTGGCATGGCATCGTAATTTTGAAGTGAAATACATTGTACTTTGTGCACAGTTACATGACTTTAAAATAGGTGTTTAAATACTTTCATTGTTAAAAAATAGACTGCTTTCAGGCTCCTTGAAACCAGGGCTCTTATGTAGATTCTTAAACCTTGCTTAGCACATGGCAGGAAAAGAGACTGTTTCCCCTCTCTCTCCCCCCAGTACAGTAGCTCAGGGACTTCTAAGGTTAACATTATGAAAACAGTGTGAGAGACATCTTCTGGAATTTACTCAGATGCAGAAAGCAACAAAGGTTTGGTTTTGCATTGGGATTTCAATAAATTTAGTTTGTGTGCCTGCTGTGGAAATTTTGTTATCCCCCACCTACCCTCCCAAGAGATTAGATTGGTAGTGTACCAGCTGGTGTGTTGTGTTTGTAAAATATGAGATAATCACTCTCATAAAGCTACAGCCACAGCATCTATGGAAATGTGTTTAGGAAAATTGGAAAGCAATACAAGAGATAAAATGACCAAATCTGTTTTTAAACAGTGGCTAGCTATTCAAATTAATTAGAGCTTGTAGATCAGTTAATAACACTGTTGCTTTTCATTGTTTTATGTATTTTTTTTACACACATTAAGGTTGTTCTTTACAAAAGATTTTATTTTAAAAACTGAATTGCTTGGATTTCTGGGAAAAGAAATTTGTTTATTTCATTCCTGTAATAGACTGCATATAAACCATGATGCATTTGTGTAACCCTCGTTATATTTTCATTGTATTAAAATGACTCTGATCCTTTCCCCCAAAAAATGATGACGATGATGATGATTATTATTGTTGGATTTCCAGGCCTGTTCCACAATTACTAGAGTATAGGTTGCACTACAGGCAACGAACTTCTGTTTGTATTGTTTACGAGAGTTTCAATTAGTTCTTAAAGAGTTAATTGTATTTTCCCTTTCCACATTTCCCCTTCTTTCTGCCCTGTGTTTACTAAAGAAGATACAGTCAAATGGCAAACCTGTGTTTTTGTTCCTTTTCAGAAATCCCTGACAAGCCCACAACACAGGCTACTGCTGTAGCTGTACATTTCTATTCATTATTGATGACTTGGGGCCTGCCAGGCAGCACAGAGCACAAGCAATATGGATTGCCATACTGAGATTTGGGGTGGTTGTTGGGGTTTTTTCCCTAAATCTGTGAACTGACCAGTTATGAAAAAAATCAAACTCCTCCTCATAAGAGATTCTGGAAAACAAACAAGTGAGTTTTGATATACATTTTGTAAATCAGCTTAGAGCAAATAGTGGAGCAGAAAAATATGAGGGTGAGCTCAAAAAGGACCGAGCACACTCAAACTAATTAATATGTGGCCTAACTTTCTAGCAAATTGAGAGCATAAGCCTGAAAGGTGTTGAATGCCATAAACTCCAATGGGCTTGAGAGACACTCATCACTTTGCAGTGAGCCTTCCTTAATGGTATTCTAGTTTGAGCCATTTGTTTGGTGCTATTCTGGTTTCAGAGAGTTTTTCCTGAGAAAACTAACACAGACTATATTATTGTCTGTTCCTGTGACTTACCCAATGGCATGTGTACATGTGGGCTCCAATTTGCGAATGTGAGAGTAATCATGTCTATGCTCTAGTACTTTTAGATAATATTTCTGGATAAGTGATAGAAAGATGTTTTCAATGCTAAAATAGTGTCCTGTATCAGTAACTGGTGAAAGAAGGTTTTCAGTTGGTCTGTTAATATAATTCTTTCCCATCCATCTGAATAAAACTTATTTTCTGCCACAAATACAGGGTTGTGATGTTTCATTCTTAGCATAATTAAGACTTTTGACTTTAGGGGAAAAAAATTCTCTCTCTGAATATTACACCTTGACAATAGAATGAAGAGAATGAAATGCGCTTTGGTTAGTATATTGATGACATTTTCTGAATAGATTAGTACTGGCACTGTTTTTCATTCATAAAGAGCAGGTTTCACAAAGAAGTTAGATTCAGGTTTGGGGTTATGCTCATTTCTCCCTTTGTAGTTGAATGATTTTTCACAAGCCTTTTCTCTTCGGAGGGAGTGTCAAGGCCTTTTAATTGTGTTGTTTGTTGACTGTACAACTTTAATGTGCTAATTTTTTTCATTGGTACCCTGTTGATAGCTTTCATTTGAGTTAAGCACAGCTAATATGCAAAGGTTTCATATGTGTGAATTATCATTTAAAGTGTAATGGAAATGGAATTATTGTGATTAGATTAAGAAAGCTGTTTTCTGCCATTTTGGAGGGAAAGATGAGAGTGCATTCTAGAGAAGGGTTACATTTCATTTTGTAGAAAAAGAATATGTGCAACATTTAATTTTTTCAGCATATTTTTTACATTCCAACACTGTGTATATAAATTTCAAAATATGGAATCAACTTCCAGGCTTTTTTAACAGCACAAAACTTCTCCTAGGAGGACTGGTTGTTCTGGAAGGTCCCACAGCACCACCTAGTGTATCATAATTTTTTGTTAACATGATGAACTCATGGTTGTTAAGGTGCTAGGAATCACATTTTGTTTTTAATATATCACTGCCATTAATTAAATATAGGGTATGATATGATAGAGAGAAATTTCCAAGTAAAGCAGAATTTTAGATTGTTTATAATTTTCTTCTGCACTAAGTAGGATCTTTTTAAAAAATGGAGTAAAAGCTTTTATTTTAAAATACATAAAAATGTTTATCTCAGTATATAAATTCTTCATCTCAGTTTTCTACACTGGTGAAGACAGAGCTACAGCTTTCTGGATAGTCATGTGTGTGGTTGACAGTTGTATCTTTTGAAATGGATGTTTATTGTTTTCTTGTTAGACATTATTTTAATACTTGTACTCAACACACAGAAAGTCAGCACTTGAATTTACAATTGAAGACCCCTATCCCTACAAGCAGCTTTGCATGATGGGGCTCTGCACATGTGCAGTGCCCCCACTGAAGTCATTGTGGTTCTGTGTGGATCCTGGGGTCCAGTTGCATGGAAGAGAGTTGGAGGCTCCCAGGCTAAATGATATAAAATGGGTCTCATTGGCTGGGATAGCTGAAAGGTTTCTTTCTTGCTCGTCCATAATGAGTATTTGTGCTCTACACTTCAGAGACTGATGATACATCAATACAGTTTCTAAACTAGCCATATATAATTATAATAAGCTTATTTCATGTGGGCACTGCACAAGCAGATGTGTTAGTTTATGACTAGGGTTTGTTGGCAGGCACTGAGGACAGACTGGGTATGAGGGGGAGGGGGCAGGGAAAACAATTTACAAAGAAGAAAGTGGGAGGTGACTGTACTGGTGGCAGAGGAGGGTGAAGGGTGTGTTAGGAGACAGTCAGAGATGTACACCAGGCAGAATTGTATAGTACATTGAAGGTGAAAATAAGAAATTTAAACTTCAATGTGTTGTTCAGGGAAGAACCAGTGAAAGGATGCATACAGGTTTGTATATATAGTCTGGCCCCAGTACTGGTCCAGCTGTGTTTGTGAAGGATGCTCTAATTTATGTTGGCTGCCAGTGGAACCCAGGGGCAACTGTGGCAACAGGATATGGGCAAAGCGCAGGAAAAACGTGAGCAGGACCTCTTTCATTTGACACCACCTCATAGACTAGCTGTAGGAACTGTTGTTATGGCTGTACTCTGCTGGTAGATACCCTTAAACTGGTTATGCTGGCTGTAAGCAGCTTTGCACTAGCAGAACTTTGTAAAATGGTTTGATCGCAGCTTTGCATAGTGCCTCTATCATTCACTCTCTTGATACTCATGCTGCCTGAAACATAACATTTTATCCCCTTCTATTTTAAATTGGAACACACAAACTTAATGTTATGCTTCAATCTGGTAATATTAGAGCTTGAAATTCAGATCTATGTTATTTTAACAATCTATGTCTGAAATTCAATCTTGAATATTAACTGTTGGTGTCCATTTCATATGTGTAAAAACTTCCCCTTATGCAGATTTGGGCCAATTTGTTTTGTGTGTGTCTTTCTGACTGCATGGAAAACACTACTAATAAGCTTCAGAAATATACAGAAGTTGATACTCCATCTTTATTTTTAAACTTCAGGCTTCTTACTGATGTGTGTTTTAAACTATTACAGTTAGGAAGAGGATTTTTAGAATGTAAACGATGCCCTCTGCTGGGAAACTAGGCACATTATGTTTTAAATTTCTGAGCTTGTTTATATTCTCAGGTTGGCTGGTGTACCAGGCTAAAACCTTTCTCTTCAAACTCATTTTTTTAAAAACCCTATTTCTCTTCTAGCTTTACTGATGGAAACCAAACCCTTGATCACTGTACCAGTGTAAACCTGGACTGCTGACGGTATTTTTTCTCTCTCACACATTATGCTTTTAAGTGCATCTTATAGATGCAGGCAGCAGCTTTGGGTCAAAAATTGACTTCTCTCATGCAACCTAGTTGGTTGCAATTAGCCTTTATGTGTGTAATGAGTGAGAAATAACTCTTAGGGTCTAAAACTAGTTATTGTCATTGAATAATAGAAGCACGTCTGCCATCTAATGCAAGTCATGCTTTTAGCATCTAATGTGAATAGTAATGTTAATGAACCTTTCCCTTCCCCAGAGGAGACGGCAATGTGCTATCCCGAAGGATGAAAATTGTGCAACATCTGATTGGGATTGCATGCCCAGGGAGTAATCTCACAGCCTGAAATTAAACCTGGCAGATTACGTCCCCTCTAATAAAGTGATGGCTGTCTCAGGATCGCACCTCTAATTTTACAATCCAGTCATTAAAATCCAAACATTGATCTCTTTGGAAAAATGCCATTACCTTTATCATGCTAGTTATAATTGATTTAAGGAAATATATATTGACATCTATAGATTTGTTTTTAATTTGGTGTCCTGATAATGTGTAGTATGTGTACACTGTAGTCTTTGCAGAAAATTACATGTATATCAATTTTTAAAAGTATAAAATTCAATTCTCAGATGTATTCACTTCCTGACATATTCATTCTGGAGGAGTTGGATCAACTTAGTACCCTGAAAGTTGTCAGTTCATAAAGCTTTTGTTTTTTCCTTTGTTCATAATAATCTTTTGGAATAAAACAATATAATATGCAAATAAGTTAAATGTTTCCCCTTAACTCCCTAAACAAAACTGATTGTTTTAAAAATCAACAAACACATAACTTTTAAATAGCTAATGAAAAAATAATGTGTGAAAGGGGAATGTTAAAAGTTTTTAGTGAGTAACTCGGGAAATATTGAAAATAATAAACTTGGAAAACAAAGAAGGAAAATAAAGGTGATTATGCATCAAATGCGGAGATGTACAGGGAGAAAAAGGCATGGGATCTTTGAAGTTACAAAGGGGGAGCAATGACTGATGCAATGAAGACATCGGAAAGAGCTATTCCGATTTTTTAATCTGTGAAAGAATTAGCATGTTTATTGAAAGCGGGAAACATTTAAATGTTAATGTAGAAGTTGGTGACCTGGTTTAGGATACGAAAATTGTGTTCCTATTGTTATATTTAAATTATGGTTTGGAACAAGGGACAGCGTATTTGGTCTATGCTACACAGATTTTAAATGGTGTTAAAGAGCAGTGCTTGCTGCCAGATGAAGGACTGTCTCAAGCATATTTCTAACGCTGTTGATCCATATATAGGGCATTTTTACAAATGATTTTTCTAACATGTTTGAAACCCATTTTCAAAAATGGTTTAAAGCTCAAAAATTAGAAAATGCCTGCACCATCTTAATTCATTCACTTTGTGCCTCTGCATTGTGATAGGCATTAACTACATAGTCACATACAACTTTTTTCTATGAGACCTCTGCCTTTTTCAGTGCATAGGATGGACACATAATAGGACAGAATTAAAATATCAAATGCAATTATCTGGCAGTAGTTAATTTTCAAGAACTTGTCTGCAACCTAAATAAGCATCTTATTATATAGGGTTTTTTGTATGTAATATATACTTTACTAATTACTCCACTCAAAGTTCTCCTCTTCAGTCATCTTAACACCCACTCCTCCTCTGCGTCAAAACCATTTTAAGAACTTAGAAAGGACAAAAAAAAGATAACTAATTTGGAGTTTGCAATTTCATAGACATGAGTTAATAAATAAGTAAGCTAGAGAAATCAAAATTTTTACCCCATAGTGGGAATATAATTAGGACACTTCTGAGAATGCCATACCCTTTCCATCGCACCTCACTCAAACAGTGTTAGTGAAACCCTGGCATCAGTGAGGATTAGCTGGCTGATGCTAGATCCAGATGACACTTATATGATGCAGATAAATTAGAGGAAGAACTAGATGATATGGTGAGGATGACAATTCTACATTTAACTGAAAGTTAATGAGGGAAAAAAAGGATTGGGGAAAGTTATTGAGAAAAGGGGAAAAAAAGGTCTTCTGCCCCTTTAAGGGGGCCATTTTAATTCTGTTGTTCTCTGTGGCACACCTCCAATTTCCTCATGGCACACAGTTTAAGAAACACTGGATTAAAGGCTACGTGCAAAGATAAATTCATTGATTGTCCTCTCAAACAGGTATCACTGACTGTCTAATGTTGGCAAAACAAATATCATGGCAAATTTGTGGACAAAGAAGTCTAAAGAAAGTCTGCCTCTCATTGCATCACTGCAATTACACCCTACACCCGTGTTTCTTAAACTGTGTTCCGCAGCACACCAGTGTGCCATGAGGCCGTCGAAGGTGTACCGCGGAGAACAACAGAATTCAAAATGGCCGCCCTTAGAGGGGCAGGCAAACTTTTTTTTCCCCAATAACTTTCCCCCGACCCTTTTTTTTCTCTCAACGAAAAAAATCCTTGGTGTTTCTCATAAAAAAAATTGTTTGGTGTTCCTCGGTCTTAAAAGGTTTAAGTAACACTTCCCTACACCTCTTCCATCAGGTGGCCTGCTGCTTATATCCATAAAGATCATTTGTTCCTAATGATTAGCTATTATGGCTGTAAAATCCTTTTTCCTCTTGCTATGCAGTTTTGCAGCCAGTTCCATGTATTATATGTATGTGTTCTGTCACAGAAGAAGATATCTTTCAGTAACCAAGATGGGGCAATGGTATACTGGAGGAAGCAGATAGAGAAAACCAGGATGATCTCCTTTTGAACTCATTCTTTGCAATGGAACTATAGTAAAATGCATCTCTCAGTACCTGTTTTCTATTTTAAAACATTTAAAAACGTAACTAGCTTTCTTAACTGTGACATGTTTTGTGATCCTTACTGTAAAGGGAAGTGCATTTACAGGTTTCCAATGTGACTGATTTTATGCAGAATTGTACTTTGTATCAGTGTTTTAGGTCAGGCTGTGATTCTCTCCCCCAGCCTTCCCACTAAAGTCATTGAAATATATTCAGTCAGTCTTTCACATCAGAGGTGCAAATGGATTTCTTGAAAGTTTTTCTGCAGATAGCAAACAGCAGTCACTTTACAACTTAGATTCCATTATGGGCTACACAGAAAGGGCTTAACATTCCACCCTAACTTTGAGGATGCTAAAACTGTGTGGTGACCTTGCATCCACAAGGGCAGATGCTCAACTTCTGCTGGAAGTGCTAATCTACAATCTGTTTATCTCCATACACTATGTGCTTGACAGCACTTGCTCAGAAAAAGTGAGGAAGGGAAAAGAGTAGTCCATATTTATTTATTTTTTCTTCCTGTTGGTGTTTGTGTGCAGTGGACTAGAAATGAGGTATTTCCCTCTGTGGCATTCAGTAACTGGTACTGCAGCAATGACAGGTTATAGTTCACATCCTGTTCTTACAGTACTTTGGGCAGCACTGAATAGCAACTATTTTCCTATGGTTTATTTAATTGCTTATTCTGTAATGAACCAATGTTTTGGTTTTATCTCTGAAATCTAAACCTTTGTCTGTACTTTTTACCAGTAACTTTTAGATTGGTACATGTTAGTTTCCCATTCTGTGATTCAGAAATATAATAATGTTGCATTTGAAGAGAGCTGCTTAATGAAAAGGAATATGGCTTTAATTTAAACCTTTGTGTGTGCAGAAACTGATGCTATTTATCTAAATAAAATGATAACATCAAGTAACTGTTTTCTTACATATGAGACAGTCATGCCCTAAGATAAATGTGTGTGGCTCCCATGAATTTCCGTAGACATAGGGTGCTGGAACTAAGGATGTGGGGGGTGCCCTTGGATTGAAGTGGTTTCCATTATATTCAGGGTTTACACTGTGATTCAATGGCTCTCGGCTCCCCTGCTGTAAAAATTGTCCCCTCATCTTTGTTATTGGGTATTGATTGTGTTGAACTGAGAGCGGAATTTGACCCTATACATATTGATTGTGTAGAGACCGCATGTACCTCAGTCCTGAGTTTATTAAGGTCATCAGAGCTGGTCCTAAAACTTACCCTAAGCATTGCTTGAATTGCCCTTTGGGAGCTAGATTTTCAACAAAGCAGTCAGTCAGGAATCTACAACATGTACAGAGATATTCTAACTTCTCCTCCACCTTTATATTACTATAAAAGAGGGTTCTTTCTTTATACATGGCCCATTTAGAATTTGAAGCAGCAATAATATTGTGTTAGCACCCAAATGACCTAATCACAACCTGAGCCCCATTACTAGGCTTTGTGCAAACCCATAGGAAGACACAGACCTTGTCCTGAAAAGCACAGTTGAGTAAATACAAAGGAAAGGACCACAGCAACCCAGACTCACGAGAAGAACAATAATTTAACCTCTCTTTATGTTCTTCCTATGTGAGACAGCTGCTGACAAAAGGGAATCCCCAGGTGGTATAAAGCCAGCAAAGCTGGTCTTTGATGCTCATTTCTGGACTCAGCACAGAGGCTTTATTGGGCATGGGAGGTGATATGCCCAAAGCTTATACACATTCCTGAACCAAAGTCCCCACATATGATGAGTTGTTATCCTGAGCTGCTGCAGGAGTGAGGAAAAGGTCCTAAACCTCCTTGCTGTCTTTGGAATGATGTACAGCCACTGGGGCTTAAACAGAGCAGTCACTCCACTGCACCATCTCAAGCCTTCTGTGTCTCTCACCGACGCTTCCTAGGATGAGGCATTTTATGGCCATTCCTCACTATGCAGTCATATAAGCCACCTTTCTGATCCCTGAATTTTAGGCGTGGCCAAGCCTTAATTCAGCACCTTAGAATAGCCTGATGACACCAGTGGGACTGTTCCACCGGGGGGATCATTGGAGTGCAAGGTGCTTTGGGTATCCCTGACAAGCTTTCTGTGCTTGGATCCAGAATTGGGTGTCATAGAGCCAGCTATGCTATCTTTATACCCTCTGGAGATTCCCATTTGCCAGGGGAAGTTTGAGTGCAAAGTATTTGTTAGGAGCCAGAGTGGAAGAAGGGGGATCTAGTCTATATACTCAGCAGTTCTAGTAACAGTCAGGAATGTGTTATGTGGCATACAATAATTCAATGACTGCCATTCCCTCTATAAAGATTTTCTTGGTAGCCCATCATTTCAGATGTTGTAATAACTACTTTGCATAATATCTGCTCAGCTCTTATGCCTTCCCACACTCTCCACCTGCTGCTTCCTGCTCCACAAATGTTGCCATCCTTGGTTACTCGTTTATGTACGTCTCCCACAAACATTACTGCATTTTTGTTCCATGCTACTCCTCATGCAGGAAATACTCTCCTTGAAATAATCCTTAAAGCCACTGCTTGCTATCCTTCCAGACTCTGCCTCTACTGGGACACTCACAGCTAACAAGTGATGGCAAGATTGAGAGGCTGTCTACGAGAAGATATATCATTTATTTATTTTAAAAAATACTTTAAAATTATGTGCAGCAAGCTTGTTATTTTTGTTCAAGTTGTGAAGGTAGCTTGTTACTTCTGTTCTTATTGCTCTTTTCCTTGTCCTTTGTCCCCTCCTGTTGTGTCTTGATGCATCTAGTTTTAAAGAAAAGCATGGGGTCTTCCTGTTTGTTCATAAGTGTCTGGTTCAATAGTTTCTCCTGCTTGGGGCCTGTGGATGCTGCTGCAATACAAATACAGCATATAAAACAAGAGTTTTATATTGGATTTTATAGCTTTGAAGAGACAGAATAAAGTTGCATTATCATAAAATAATACCAAAAATGGAGCACTGTTTTTAACTTGTATTTTCCACCTATTCTTGGTTTTTAACTAGATTTGTTATTCTAGATTTACAAATTCATTCTAGATTTGTATAAGCAGGTTGGCATCTTACCCTTGAAACATATATGGAGTTTGAGAGTGGGTCTCAGTAATGGACTAATGATGTCTAATAAATATTGTGAAGACAAATAACCTTTGTTTAGAAAAGAAGTTCTAAGTGGAACTTGTGAATGAATATGCATTAAACGACAGATTGCTTTATTAAATCATAAGAAAATATTGATGTCTGATGGAAGGGTAAGGGAGAAGTACCACTTGAAGCTATGAAAGTGAAGCATGTCAGGTTAACTCCCAACCCAAACAATTCATTTTAAGATTTGCTTTCATGAACCTTAAAATCTTATATTTTGTCCAATCATCAGCCTTAAACCTGTTCCCTGTCAGTGAAGAAAACAAATCTTTTGCCTGTCTGTGCCTGGGGGATGTGATGAGCTGAGGTGGTCCTGTGTGACTAAATTAGATGAAAGACTTGCCTTCCTCTACTGAGACATGGAGTCTAATCAAGTGAAATGAGTTTTGAGAACTCAGCTCATTTCCTGAGGGATATTAGTTTACATTAGAAAATCAGGACACCTAATTCATCACAGCTGATGGAGCTTTTGCTCAGGAGAGGACCATGAATTAGGCAGTGTGGGACTGAACCACCTGTCTCCCTGACAGGAGGGGCAGCTTAACCAAGTGAAAGTACAACCCATTGGTGGGGAAATCTTCACAAGACACTTGTCTGAGCTTCTATATTGTCTGTGTTTGAGAGAGACAGACTTCAGTCTAAAAAGGAAAAAGCTAGATCCAAGGAATATAATTTAAACTTATAACTACATTGAGTAGAAATTATTCCTATACGGATGCTGAAGACTCTATACTGTAAGGAATTAAGCTAAACTTTTTCCCTACTTTATCACTTAGCCTTTCATTAATTTTTTTTAAAGTATGTATTTCCATGCAACAGGGTTTAAGACAAAGAGAAGATTCTGCTTTCAGGGTTAATAAAATATTATCTTTTTTTTTTTCAGGGTATCGTTATAACTCCACTGCTACTGCTGCTTTTTGTGAGTATTTTGATATTAAGATTCTAATCCCTTTTTAAAAGTAACTTGCCACTTGTTTTTGTACTCAAAAAGAATTGTGGTCAGTATTGTGGACAAACTTCTTCCAAACTGGTAATAAATAAAAATGTGTCACAGAAAACACAGTGTCCATGGCTTCCTTTTAAAAGGGGGCACGAGCCTGCTTATCTGACAGTATCACAAAAGCATATGCTATCAGACATGCTGAGCCAAACACACATTTGCAATGATGAGGTGCTTACCCTAGCAGGAGAGCTATTTTATAACCTGTGCTGGAGTAGCTTAGGATCATAATGGGCACTGGAGCCAGGTAAATGCAGCTTTCTGTTTGGGCAACTAAAACCTATCAATATTTTTGTTAGAGGTGTGAGAGAGATTGGAAAGGGGATGACAAATTACTGGAACCGCAAGGCACCACTAACAAGGAATCTGGTTGACTCATGTTTGTTCAAGTCTTACTCAGTAGTTGGTCATCTATCAGGGCCTTGATTACTTACAGTTCATGAAAGCAGACAGGGATCTGGTTCCAAGTGATGTTTATTAGTCATTACACAGTGAGTGGCCCTGTACCCACTGGCAGTGTTTCCCTGAAATATCTAATATCAGTTAGTAGCGGGTGTTGATCCTGCTGGCAACAGGATACATGGGTTTCACTGAGGTATGTTGCTTTCTGGAAAAAGAGAGATATGGTGTGGGCTGAGCAGTCCTGAGGAGTAGGCAAGCCTGTCTCCAAAGTTTAAGTTGAACTTTGTTGTCTTACTGTTAGTTTCTGTATTATGACAATCAAACCTCCAGGCGGTTTTGTAAGTATGGACTCATGGTGTGTGAACTGTGTTTTAGTATAGGTTAGGAATGACACCGGTTCAAAGATAGAACTGAGCCTTATAAAGGAAAAGGAAGGAACTAGTTCTGAATGGTCTGCTCTCTTCATTGTCTCTCTTCTGCGCTCTCTGACAAATGGCAGTTCTTCCAGAGGGGTGGAGTTAGAAAGACAATTTTTTTTGTTATATTACCTTGTATAAGAGCATATTTTTCACTTTCTACATGAAATCTTGACCCCGATACCGTCACAGAGAGGGGATGCTTTTGAGACAGAGCCTGGGGGAAGGGGCCTTTTTTGTAAAAACTGATATTTATTATATTTTTCAGTGGTATAGCTTTTTAAACAAGATAAAGGCCTAATTTATGTCAGAAACATCTCTTTATGGTCAGCTATAATGTTTTTCATCTTGTATCTCATCTAGTAGCAAGTGGTAAAAGTTTCTGATGTTCAAAATGAAGTAGGAGCCAGATAGTGTACTGTAGGCATATGTGCTCCCATTCAGTCCTGAAGATACAAGTGTATAATAGTGTAAAACTTAGTCGTATGGTAAATGATGCATTTATTTGTAGCACTCTGAGCTGTTTGCTATTCCGAAGAAAAAGAACACTAATTCATTTCTTAACTAAGGTCTACACAAAATGTGTAACTGGACTAAAATCTGCAAAAGCAACAGCTTTTTTAATGATCGCAGTGTCTAAAACTTGAGCCACGATTTTGCGAGATTTTTTTGAAATATAAAAGTCTTGTGTATGACAAGGGATGATTTGCCCTTTGAAACTTGATTCATATTGGGTGGAATTTTCAAAAACATTCTGTACCAAAGTAAAGCTTCCATTGGCTTCAATGAGAGCACAGTTATGCCAACTCTGTTGGTCTTTATGTTGACTTCAATGGACGCTGCCTAGTTTTCAGAAACATTTCAGTGGGCTTTGGATCAGGCCTATTATGCGCAGTAGTGTTAATAAAACAATGACCAACAAAGTAATGCTACTATAATCAGAATACTGTATTGTAGTAATCTTACATATAAGACTGCTATGAGCTCTTTAAGGCATGGCCTGTATGTGTAAATAGTGTGCCTAATGCTTTTTCAGTGCTACCAGAATACTTGTAAATTTGTTCTTTTGTTTTCTGTAGGTAGCTTGGTCCTTGATGGTCATGGTTTAATTTTTCCCCATGTTAATTTCTGACTATATATAATGTTTTGAATTGCTTACTCTGTTTGTAAATGTCTGTTAATTTCAACGTGATTAATTTTAAGAGTTGTTAAAGACTTGTTGAAGTACACAAATGGAAGAGTGAAAGCTTGTAATAAATTATACATTTCCTGCAAATAATTTATTTCCCTAAATGAATGGTGTTAAATATAAGATTGTCAGTCACATTTCTGAAGAGAATATTTCTGCTATCAAACTTACGTTCTATAAAGGTTATTGAGCAAAATGCTCTAAGATTTGAAGACTGATTTTGTGAAACCTCATGTATTATATCCTAAGTGAGCATACTTCATTTTTGTAGGTAACCTTTGTTAGATTTTAAAGGACAGCAACACTAATAAGCATCACTGATTACCACTGTAGTAGGAAACTATTCAACCTTAGCTTCCAGCAGCATTAAACCCCGGTATTGTTTTCCTCATTATAACTGTTATTTTTAACACATATTATGTTGCATTCCTAGGGATGGTGTTATAAATGGGCAGTGTACCATAAATCATAAATAATTGATATTCACATTTGCATTCATATATATGATGAGCGAAAAAGGGCTGAAACATAAAGTACTGGTTGCAAGTTAACATGGGAATATGCCATTCTCATTTCTTTGCAACATTTTGCAAGGTTTTATTAGAGAGATACAGGACCCTACATATTAGAGCACCCACGACAGGTCCTATCCTCCTTGTGTCAGATTAGATATTTAAGTGAAACCAGTAGTGACGGTACAGTAATCAAGATTTTTAAATTGAAGAGCCAAGATTTTAAGCTGTTTTAAAAAATAATTCAGAAAAAAATAAGCGACGAATTTTCATGGACAAGAATAAATCTCCTTTGGGGGGAATTTCTCTACTAATGAAGAATAATTGTCACACTGTAGAATTTAGAGTGTTAATTCCCCAGGCTTTGTCCCATCGTGTGGGTATGGAAGTGTATCTAGTGTTTACAATTGTTATTACTTTGTTCTCTGTTTTCAAATAATTTATATATTTTCCCCAGAAGCAGTAATGATACTACATTTCTAATAATCATCACTCATCTAAATGGATTGCACAGTGCCTTACAAACGTTGCTTTCTGATTGTAAAAGCTATATAATTTGCAGTGAATATTGAAATAATTGCCATCTCCTCTCAGGTAAAACAGAGCCAATTTTAATAGCACACAATAATGATGAACAACAGTTTGTTAGGAAGTGATGACCAATATGTCATGAAACAACATAGAGAATTTAGGTAAGCAGAATGTAATTACTTGAAACCCAAATCTGGCACCCCTACTTAAGTCAACCATCATTGTATTTCTTGTATAGTGGTTGGTTGGTTTTTGGTTTTTGTGGAGTACAGTTCTACTTAACATGAGTAAAGTGCAGGAATCTAGACCTCAGGTTTCAGTTTGGCTGGAACACTAAGGCTAAGATATCTAACTCTCGTGAATGTTTATTATTTGAATTCTAAAAATATGCTGCCTTTGCCATAGCATCTGGGTGCATTTACATTAATAAAAGACAGTTAAACAAATTGTAACATCATGCTGTGAAGGTAATAGTGCTGTGATCTCTTTAATAACCTCAAGTTGACAGCACCATTGTTTTTATGTCTCATCTGAGAGACAGAAGCACAGCGCCCTGGAAGATTTTAACTACATCATCACTTTTGTGTCTCTTTAAAATACATCATAAATACCGTGTGTGTGTACTGTATATTTATATTTGTGTCTATATCTTTGTGAATGGCTAGACTGTGCCTTGTAAGCATTGCCCTCCATTGGGGAAGAGGTGAATGTCTCAGGGAAACTGTTTCTTGGAGCTCCCTAGGAGCAGGAAGAGCCTAGGTGTTGTCACAAGTGCCATGTTCTATATGAATGGGTCTCTCAGGTGCCCCTTGGGATGGGTAACACCAGTATCTTATCTGGTTCTGTCCTTGGGTATGTAGGTGGCCTTGCAATTCTGTTCAGCTGAGGAGCTTGGAGTCTCCTTGTATTTTCCCTGCTCCGTATTCAGGGGTAGAACAGAATCTAGGCCTGAGATTTTTTGCTGCAATAATGCAGTGGTGCTGACATAATAAAACATGACTAATTCCTCATAATGTATTTGGTACCACAACCTAAATCATTTGAATGTTTACGAAAACAAATGTTCACTTTTTGCACTTTTTTACAATATTACTTTACAACTCTGCCGTGATCTTGAAATTATTACCACTACAAGTAGTAGGTACCCTCTTTAAGGAAGTATAGTTGGCTGGATAACAAAGTAACAAATACAAAAATCTATGAATCAGTATATCTTTACTAAAGTTACCAAAGTACCTGCAAATTGGGCTAAGTATGTATTTTACATTCTTGTGTACTTCAGCCTTCAGAGTGTGCTAACTTAAACATAGAATGTTAAAAAGACTTTGCAATGCTTACATACATTTGTAAAAATATATTTAGCAAAGCTCCATGTAACTGTCATGTACTACTTCTGTATTTGCCATTCTATCAAAGCTGATTACCATGATACAGGTGTTGAAATAGAAGCTTTTCTACTTCCTAATCAGCTTGCTCCTTCTACTTGATTTATTCAGTGTTTTTTTCCTAAGTTCTGTATTTTATATCAGTGACTTTGATATGCTTGTGAATAGTGATGATACAAATATTAAACTATAGTATTACTGAAAGAATTTACTCTTAGACAAAGGGAGAATACTTCAATTTAAACATCTTGGAGGAAAGGGCTACTGAGAAGAAACATGAGTGAAACGACATATTGCCATAAATATTAAAGTTTAATTATATTTTAACATTTGCCTTATGTTAACAGTCTTTAAAAGAAACTACTATTCTTCTTTGAGTGATTGCTCATATGCATTCCAATGTAGGTGTGTGCACAGCGTGCACGCACTGTCAGAGATTTTTCCCTCAGCAGTACCCTTAGGGCCAGCAGAGGAGCCCTCTGGAGTGGCGCCGGTATATCAGCCCATATATATCCCTGCTGGCCCCCTCACCCACTCAGTTTCTTCTTACCGCCGTGACGGTCATTGGAATAGCCCTCAGCTCGTCCTCGAGTCTGTTTTCTTCACAAGTTCTTCTCCTTTGTTATAATCTTCAGTTAAGTACATGCAAATTGAGTTAAAGACTTTCCTCTGTAATTTTCTTCTTTACCCTGCCACGGCAACTCTGCATCGGGGTGGACATCCACCTGATGGCCTCGTATCTCCCAAGCTCACAGAATGTCTTGACAGACAGACTGGACAGATGGTTTACGAGCCACGAGTGGTCCCTGCATTGGGACATTGCCCAATCCATCTTCCGTGTGTGGGGATTTCCCCACCTAGACCTGTTTGCCACAGGGCAGAACACGAAGTGCCCCCCTACTGCTCCCTCATGGGACAGGGATGGGGCTCCTTAGGGGATGCTCTCCTCCTCTACTGGCCGCAAGGCTTGCTGTACACCTTCCTGCCCTTCCCACTAGTTCACAGGGTCCTGCTGAAAGTGCAGGAGTTCAGGGCATCATTAATTCTAATCACCCCGGTGTAGCCCAGGCAACACTGGTTTTCAACCCTTGTCAACCTCATGCGAGAGGCCCATAACCCTCCCACTAGTCCAGGACCTGATATCCCAGGACTCACCACCGAGACCTTCAGTCCCTCTACTTTATAGCATGGAAGCTCCATGGTTAATGGCAGAGGAGCTCCAGTGCTCCCAACGAGTTCAGGAAGTCCTCCTGGGGAGCAGAAAACCTTCCACTAGAACCACGTACCTTGCTAAGTGGAAGCGATTTTGCTGTTGGGCTTCCCAGAAGGGGGTGCACCCGAGGTGGGCACCAGTCCCCCTGATCCTAGATTACCTGTCGGACCTTAGGCTCCAGCATCTTTCTTCCTCCTCCATTAAGGTCCACCTAGTGGCCATTTCGGCCGTCCACCCAGGGGAAAGGGTAGTTATTTGCCAACCCAATGGTCAATAGGTTCCTAAAAGGAATGGACAGGCTCTATCCGCATGTCCGACAGCCTGTTCCCCAGTGGGACCTAAACTTGGTTCTATCCAAATTTATGGGGCCCCATTCAAACCGCTAGTTGCATGCTCCCTCCTTCACCTATCATATAAACAAGGGTCAACAAATTATGGAAAACCCTACTCACCAGACAAAAAAGGGACTCACCACACTCCCCCACAAAAAGTGTTTTTTTTAATGGCATAAATTCCTAATAAGAATAAGAAAAGTAATTACTAATAAGTTATTAATAAATATCACCCAGGTTATTAATAAATATCTTATAAACCTCTGCCTTTTCTCTCTGCTGCCATGTCTCCTCCCCTTGCTCCATCAGCTCCCCTAGTGCCTGCTGCCCCCCAAGTCCTCACCCTCTGCAGTCCTGACTCCTGCCCTTCTCACTGCCTTCAGCCTTCCTGAGACCTGCCCCCCTCTTCCAGCCCTTCTCTCCGCCCTGTGCCCACTCCTCCAGTAGCCCCACTCTGATCATGTGAGCTACCCCTCCTCATCCCCTCTCCTAAAACCTCCCCTCTACACACCTGCCCTGCCTCTCTCCTCTGGTGCTGGTCCCTCCCCTGCAGGTGTCTGCCCTTCTGCTTCACCCCCAGAATCCCTTGGCACCTGCACTCTCCTGGTGCTTCCCCCTTCCCTCACTGCCCCTGCCCACTTTGCTCTCTTTTTCCCTGATACGCACCCCCACACCACCCTCCTGCCCCTGTGCCCTCACAGATGCCTTGCTCCATCCCCGCCTTCCTCATGCCCACCCCTTCTTTCAAACCTTCTCCCAGCACCTCCCCCTCCCCTTCTAGCCCCCAGTGCCCTTACTCTCTCCTCTCCCAGCATCACCCTGTCCCCCCTCCCACTGACACCTCCTCTCCTGCCCTTTTCCTCATTGTCTGCACTTGGCCCCCTGGCATTTGTCTCTCCTGCACCCCTGTTCCTTGGTGCCTTCCCCTTTCTTCTTCTTATTCTTCTCCTGACCTCCTCCCCTCAGCACAAGCCCCTTCCCCATATTTTTCCCCTCCCCTTCCCTCCCCACAGCCCAGCCCAGCCCCTTCCACTCCCCCAGGGCCAGCTCTAGGTTTTTTGCTGCCCCAAGCAAAACATCCCCCCCCCCCCACCGCGCTTTGTTGTTGTCTTTTACACATGTTTGCATTTTGCAATGGTTTTTTTTTTCTTTTTTGTCCCGGCATTTTAGCCCTATAAATAACAAATAGCATTTTCATTCATTTTTTTCCATAAAGGCAAAGGCGCTTCAAGCGAACTCCCCCTTTCACTCGCTGCTGGGTCACAGCAGCCTTTTCCCTGCCCTGTCCAGCCGCTCCTTATGGGCAAGCACCCTTCACTCCTGACCCACAGGGGGAGCAGGGTGCAGGGAACAGTGGGGGAGTACGGGGGTGGCGTGGGGAACGGGAGGCACAGAACCAGAGGGATGCAGGGATCGGGGGTAGCAGGGTCCAGTGGAGGTGCGGGGAATGGGAGGGGCAGAGGGACCGGGGTCTAGGGGCAGTGCAGGGAAAGGGCAGCACAGAGCTGGGGGGGCAGAGTTCGGGAGGAGCAGGGTGCGGGGGTGCAGAGGAGGCACGGAGAATGGGACGCGGAGAACAGGAGGGGCAGAGGGATCGGGGGTCTAGGGGCAGTGCAGGGAATGGGCAGCACAGAGCTGAGGGGGCAGGGATTGGGGGGAGCAGAGTGCGGGGTGTAAGGGTGGCACAGAGCCAAAGGGTCGCAGGGAAGAGGGAGAGCAGAGGGTCCGGGGTGCAGGGGAGGCGTGGGGAACGGGCGGCACAGAGACAAAGCAGGGCTGGGGCCGTGGCAGGACTGGAGCCGGCAGACCCTGGCTGTGCCGCGTGCCGCAGCCAGCTCCCAGGGACACGCGGCCAGAGCCGAGCTGCTGCGGCCCTTTAAAATCAGCGGGGACAGGTCACGCCGGCGTCCTGGTGTCCCGCACCGCCTCCTCACGCCGGAGCTTCACGCAGGCAGCCCGGTGGGAAAAATTGCCGCACTTCCCCCTTCCCAGTGGCGCAGTGCTCCTCCACTGCCCGGCCGATCGGATGGGGCCACGCCGCCCGTAGTGCGGGCTTCAGCCAGCCCGTCACAATGGCCCACCGAGCCAGTCCGCCACAACGGCCCACCGGGCCAGTCCGCCCCTGCACTTGCCAGCTGGAAAAATCTACTCGCCACAGGCGAGTGCATTTGTCGAGCCCTGCATATAAGGTATCCCTCCTAGTGGCAGTCACATTTGTGAGGCGGGTGTCAACTTAGGGCCCTGATGTCAGATACACGCTCCCCCCCCCCCACACACATGGTGTTTTTTAAGGATAGGGTGCGGCTCTGCCCTTACCCAACCTTTCTGCCGAAGGTGGTATCATCATTCCACACTTCCCAGGACATTTTTCTGCCAGTCTTTTACCCGAATCCACATGCATCTGGGAAAGAGCAAGCTTTACACACGTTAGACGTCCGTAGGGTATTAGCCTTTTATTTAGACAGGACCAAACCGTTCCAAAAATCACCATAACTTTTTGTAGCCATTGCGGAACGCATGAGAGGCCAACCTATATCCAGTCAGCGTATCGCCTCATGGATAACCCTTAGAGCACACTCCACAAGAGCTGTGGCAGTTTTCACTGCTTTTGCAGCACAGGTTCCCATCCTGGACATCTGTAGGGCTGCCACGTGGTCCTTGGTCCACACGTTTGCCAACCACTCTGAGCCGTCGCATCAGGCCAGAGAGGATGCTGCCCTAGTAGGGCAGTCCTTAACTCCTCCATGGTCTCGACATCCGGCCTTCCACCTAGTTAGGATCTGCTTTGAGTCACCTATATTGGAATGCACATGAGCAATCACTCGAAGAAGAAAGAATGGTTACTTACCTCATAACTGTGATTCTTCGAGATGTGTTGCTCACGTCCATTCCAAATCCCCGCCCACCGCCCTTTATCCGGAATATGCCAGTAAGAAGGAACAGAGTGGGTGAGGGGGCCAGCAGGGATATATATGGGCCGATATACCGGCGTCACTTCAGGGGGCTCCCCTGCTGGCCCTAAAGGTACTGTTGAGGGAAAAGTCTCCGACGGCACGTGAACACTGCGCGTACACACCTATATTGGAATAGACATGAGCAAAACATCTCGAAGAATCACATTACGAAGTAAGTAACGGTTCTTTCCTCAAAATGTTGGATATTTCAAATTTTTAGGGGAAACAACCTGGATTTCTTTGCACTGTATGGTATTTCCTTATTTCCCAGGTAAAAGATCTTCCCTTTTTCAGTATCATACACACATTCATTTTTTGTGACACCTTGACAAGTCAAAGGCTGATTGCCAGTTAACTGACAATAATGAATTGTTAAATAATATATTAATAGCTGCAAAGACATAGAAGTTGCTAAGGAAGTTTTGGCTAATGTATGTCACTGGTGTGTGACAACAGATTAACTGTGGGAGTGGGGAAGACCATACAATGTATTCACTGTTTACAGGCCAATTCTTTCATCTGAATGATTTCAAGTGCACAATCTTTTTTTTACTCTGTTGTTTAGAATATCTATTATGTATATAGGTTAACTTCCTCCTTAATCTCTGAGTACAGTGGCTACTATAGGCTGATCCAAAGCTCAACGAAATAATTGGCAGAAAGCTCCCCAGTGATATCAATGAGCTTTGCATCAACCTCTGTGTACCTTTGTCAGATTTTTTAACAGCCTTGCATTATACTTCTTTTTAGTTGAAGAAAAATAGAGATCCTCCCATCTTCTCACTCATGTATAGATAATTGCACATCTGAAAGTCTAGAGAAATCTAAAATCTGTAAAATTTCTGGAGTGGACTTATTATTCTACTTGACTGTACTATGATTGTATACCAGATATCACTTAAAAACACATGGATATTCTTTGAAACCTGTCTTTTGCCTATTAAATTAAAATGGCCTTTATTGTTGTGTTATGGCCTTGCCCTAATAGAATAGTAGAATTTTCTAGTTTGAGTAACAGCCTTTGAGTCTGGAGACAAATTGAAGCAATAGGTTTAGTAGTGCATATGAACTAATCTATAGCCAATTCAGGGACCTGTGACCATGTTTTCTGCTGGGTAAAGAGAGAAGACCTTGAATAGTTTGTCAAATCCAATAATCAATATTAAGACTTCCTTCTCAGGGGAAATAGTGATGCTGGTATGAAATGAAAACTTAGTTTAATCCTTCTTTCTACCACATAATCCTTTTTGTCGTCAATGCATCTGCTGTGTGGTGGTCTTTCCCCCTGCTCAGATGTCCAGTTCTCCTCTTCCTTGGATGTTCCTCTGCCACTAGTAGCTCTGGTCCTGCTGGTAATTGCTAGTTTCTCTCCTACTAGTTGCTACAATTGCCGGTGCTTGCTAATGGCTTCAGTCTGTGCCATCTTATGCAGCAGTTTTCACTTGAGGAGACAGCTAAGGCTCATCCTCCCTTTTGTCCAGGTGACTTCTAGGCATCCAAGCTCTCCTTTACAATGAACTGTCTAGACACCTATAGAGCATTTGAAAGTAGTGGAGGAGGTGTAAGTGCCATATAACCTGCCAGCTCTCCTCATGCTACTAGGAAATAGAGATGAAAAATACCATTTAATCAGTTAACCAGTTAAATGTTACGTTAACCAGTTACCCACTTAACTGGGATTCTGTGGTTGAGCCCCATGGCATGGGGCAAAGAGCCCAGCTGGGCTGGAGTGTCCCCTTGGCATGGTGTGACACAGCAAGCCTGGCCAGACAGGAGCAGACCCTCTGTTCACATCAGGCAGGGGCTGCGCAAGCCCAGCTGGGCTGTCAGTTAACCGGTAACATCCTTCCTTGAAAGAGTTCTGCAGAGCAGTTCAGGAGCTGTTTTTTTATTTTTAGCCCTTCACACCCCAGTAACATAATCAAATAGAGTCAACTACGGACAGCAGGCCAAGCCATCTTGGATTCCAAAGGGAAGGGAAAAATGGTTATTCTGGGATTTCTTTTGTTGTTGACTAATACAAAGAGTTGCCCTTGCTATGTCCTTGCTAAAACACATTTGGATTTTGTAGTATTCTACCAGTGAAATAAAAATATCTATGGGGCTGGTGAACGGGGGAGCGGGAGTGTATATTAGGATTTATTTTCTCTTTTTTTTCTGTGTGAGAATTGCTCAACTCATCCCTGTGATATAAAATACATGTCACAATACTTGGAGCAGGTTAAGGAGAAAGAGAAGGCTAGTAGGTACAGGACTTAGTCCTACTGGAAAATCGGTTCTTTGTCTACCTTGCTTAATTGGCCCCATCCTTTTCCTATCTCCTGTTGCACTACCCTCCTCTTTCATTGTGTGATGGGACTGACAACCAGAAAAAAAATCTTCAGATGAGAGCGTGATAGTGGATGGGACCTCTGAGGCGATACAGTCTGGACTAGAAAGGGTGATCTAATGCAAAGGGAAGCAGTGTTTCCACACACCCCAAGTAAAGCATATATTTAAAAAGACAAGTCGCTAAGACCGTGGTCACCACCTGTTGATAGGGAGGGCTCAACCAGTCGATTGCGAGGCATTCGGGGGCCTCCCATTTCTCCCCACCCCCAAGAAGCCCCACTACCTACCTCCAGCGACAATAGAGGTAGTGCCAGATTCCTGCGGGGATTGAAGGAAGTCCGGCAGCTGCAAGCCACTTCCGGGGTTCAGGAAGTGCGCCTGCTGCTCTCCCTTCCTCAAACAGCTGGCATGATACCAGACCCAGGTCTGTCGCATGCCAGGGACTTGTTGCACGGAGGGGGGAAGGAAAAGTAGGAGTCCCCAGAGGAGGCGCTTGCTGGGACTTCCCTCCTCTGTGTGGGAGGGAAGGGGTAGGAGTCCGGGGGGAGGTGCGTGCCAGGGACTCCCTGCCCCCACTGGCACCCTGTCCCCTTCCCCAGCACCCACTAGCACTGTTCCCCAGTACCATGTCCCCTGCTCCCACCAGGACAGTTGGGGCTTGGGGGGGTTGGAAGAGTTCTTGTTTTGCATCTCACTTATGTGGCCACAACTGACTTTTCTGTGGGTCAGTGTCCCCCTGACTCAAAACAGGTTCCCCGCTGAAAACTTGTGTTAACGTAATATTTTATTTAAAAATGATGCCTGGCCAACAAACTCCCAATTGGGGCCAAGCCCCCATCTGGCCGCAGCATCATAACACTCCTGCACCACCCCACCCCTGACCCTAGATCTGAGCCTATCATATACTGGAACCCCTGTCCTGGACTTTTCACATCCCCAAACTCCTGCACCCCCACATCCTCAGTCTTCTGCCACGACACTCCTGCACCATCCACACACTGCAAATCTGTGTCCTGAGGCCATCATACTCCCAACCTCCCTGCCGTAAGCCCCTCACATACCCCAACCCAAACTCCTGCACCCTCATATCCACAAGCCTGTGGCTTGCTCAGTACCCCAACTCGCCACCTGACCCCAACACTCTCCACCCTGAAGCCCCCTCCCCGAGCCAACATCCCCTTCTCCATCTCATCCTGCATCCAAAGTCCCTCCCAGAGCTTGCACCTCTCACCCCTTCCCACACCCAAATCCCTCATTCCCACCCCAGAGCCCATACATCCTGTCTCAGCCTAGTGAGGGTACAGCTAGACTGCAGGTGTTTTTCCGATATTCCAGAGGCATCCCGGAAAAACTCTTCCTTGTCCAAACATGCTCTTTCGGTAACCACTGTATTCCTCATACAACGAGGAATAAGGGGGCTTCCGAAAGAAGGGGTTTTTCTGACATTTGGCCCAGTGTAGACAGGCCAAATGTTGGAAAAACTTCTTCCTAAAGAAGAATTGGGGGGGGGGGAAGCAGCGGTGTAGCCATACTATGAGAGTGTATAAGGGCTGGGGATAGCAAGTAATGGAGAGGGGGAGAACGGAGAGGGTGGACATTCAAGAAAGAGGTGGAGTTTTGGGGAAGGGATGGGGTAGATCTTGGCTTGTTCTGCCATTTAAAAAAGTGATCTTGGGTGTAAAAAGGTTGGAGACCACTGCGCTAAGAAGCCTGAACTAAAGGTGGCAAAGAGAAGCTTAAATATAAAATAACCTCAAACTAGAACTCTTACTGACTCTTCCAGTCATCTCTTTTTTGTACCGTCTTCCCCTCCTTGGTAATCTTTGGTGGGGCTTGCACAGATTCTCAGAGTGCTTAGCAAGGGAGAAGGCTCAAGCTGGCTAGCAGCATACTAATAAAGTCCAAGAACACAGCATGGAAAAATATGTTAAGTACAAGAAAATGCTGTAGAATAGAGCTTGGAGTATCTCTGAAGTGGACTCAATATGGACAGCAGATGTGGCACTGGATGGTAATTTGGTACGATTAGCAGGAGGTGTTTCTTGCGAGTCTGGTAGTTATGGATGTATCCTCTACCTTGGGGAGGACACCCCAGCTGTGATATCTGCCCTGGCAGCTAGAAAAAAAGAAGATTGACCAGCTGGCATGTGGAGGTAGGATAGGATTGGAAGTGCAGAGTGCTTTCATTTTCATGCAAGGCAGATTTCTTTGTATAACAAAAGTTAAACATATCCTGTCACTTCAAGCTTAGTCAGTGAACTCTAAACAAATTCACTAAATAATTTGGCAGGTGTTGTTAAAATTAGCAGTCTCTGGAGCAGAAAGTTATAGGGCTGTAGTATCAGGAACATTGCAGGTCAAGTTTAAGTACTTCACCATGACAGGACTGTGTGGAGAAACTTGCTTGGAATTTGCTCCCACTATGGCCTGACCCTGCAAATCCTTACTCCTGTGTTCATTCCTTACTCATATGAGTCGTCCCATTGTCACTATGAGACTATTTAAGTGAATAGGGACTACTCAAATTAGTCCCCTTGTCTGATTCTAGTTAGTAGTATGAGCCTGTACTGTTAATGAGAACCATATTCAGACATAGATATACAACAGAGCACAGTTTATACAGTATATGTAAAGAAAATGCCCATTCAATAAAAATCACATGCAAGTGCAAAGAATTAAGGTTTGAAAATGAAATAGTGACACATCGCTTTTCAATATTGTGATGTGACAAACTTATGATGAGATGTGATTAAATGCTAAGCTTTATTTCCACAATTTATTTTCTGTTTAATGTATTACATAAGTGATAAGAAAATCCAATCACATTTGTACAGCTATAAATACGTGATTGATAATTTGCTTCTTGCCAAAGTTACTGAAGAAGTGTTCCTTCTACATGGCTTTCTCAAAAAAAAAAAAAAGGCGGGGGGGAGGGGAGAGGTCATCCTTAGGTGTTGGAATTATGATGTTAAAGAGAGTATACAGCCGGTCACTCTGTCATTAATGTAAGATTTGTACATAGTTAAATGCCCTTTTTTAAAGGTGAATGGTTTTGTGTGTTGGTTTTCAGTTTTTTTGTCTGTCTTTGAAATTTTGTTTTATAGTAACGAGGGGGGTGTATTCTGGTTATAATAAAAGCTGAAGCAAATGTTAGCCCATCACAAAAGAGAATACCTGATTTTTAAGATTTGGACCTGTTTGATTACCTCCTTTTTCATTTTTTATTTTAGTTTAGCTCTCTGTTACTAGATGAGGGCACAGTTGCCAAATTACAATAAAGTCTGAAAACAACAAGTGCTGGTGATCACATAAGGAACATGTTCTCATGAGATTTCCATCTAATTTTGCATACTATGTGTGTCCAGATAATTTTAGTAAGGTTTATATCAAAATCTGAATAGTCTCAGATTCACATGTCAGTGTCCATATTGTGTCAGGAGCTGAAAAGTGCACTTGTCCTAGACATATCCCCCTTCCTCCTGTTTTCTGTATCCACTAGACATAGGTTCAGGAGCAGAACTTCAATGGAATTGTGATAATTTACACTAGCTGAGGATCTGACCTGTTGTTTTTAAGGTTATAGGCTTCTGGGACTTGACCCTGGCAAAACATAGCATAACAGTGACATCATAGAGCGGGTAAAGAAAACAAAGAACCAGGCATCTATTTTTGAGGAAGGAATTAGGGATGTAAGTGACTAGCCAAGTCATTACTCAACTACTTGCTCCCTTCCCCCTTCCTGCTTCTGTATGAGGCAGCAATGGCAAGAAGCAGGAGCCAGCTTTGGTTCCCCCCAGCACGGTTTCCAGGGGAGGAGAGGCAGGGGACACAGAGGCTGTAGCGGGGGACCTGGCATGAGCTGGGACTACTTCAGTCCTGGCTCATGCTGGGTCCCTGACCGCTGCACCTCTGCTTTTTAAAAGGAGTAAGTGCAGCGGGGACGGGGACCCAGCGCAAGCCAGGACTGAAGCATTCTGGGTTTGTGCCAGGTTCCCCCACAGCGGCTCTGCTTTTTATAAATGTAGTAAGAGGCTCCTACTACTTTTAAACTGCAGAGCCGCAGTAGTGGTAGCGAGAACCCCCACACTCATTTATTGGTGAATTGAGTAGTCAGTGGAATTGCCATTGCCTACTCGATTAGCTAATTAAACACTAAACATCCCTAGAACGAATTAGGGATGTAATAATGTAGTCGATTAAATGATTAATAGATAAGCAGATGCTTACCAGTTAATGCTATTGATGACATGCAAGCTCCACACTCCTTCCCCAAGGCTCTGCAAGTACATTTTTTAGCAGGCTGACCAACAGGCTGGCTCAGTCCAAGCTTGTGCTGAGTCCTGGCAGCAACCCTGCTGCAGCTCTGCACTATTAGGGAATTGCGGGATTGATGCTGGGACTCAGTGCGTGCTGGGACTGAGCCAGCCTGCCCGGGTGCCAGCTTCCCAATTTCTTATTAATGCAGAGCCACAGCAGAGTCAACGCTGGGACCCAGCGTGAGCCAGGACTGAGTGCTTTCACTGCTAACCCTTTTTGATTTTTGTCATCTTAACATCCTTAGAAGGAAAAATGGCAGCACCCTGAATGGGAAAATGAATGCTACCACCACAACCACCTATGTATGAATAAACGGCATTAGGATACAAGCAGGGCCAAGTGCATGCGCTGATCAAAAACAAGGGGTGTCAAAGTGGTTAATCACTTGAATGGTGAAAAAGCTGCATTTTTTAAACTCTGGTTTGGAAGATTATTGCTATGTATAAAAGAATTGGTTTCTCATAGATAAATTTATTTTGTGATGTAATTCCCTTTAAATCTCCCTGCCCTCACCAGCTATATTTCAGTATCCTTTGTCTAAAAAACTTGATGTCTGTGCTGACGAGTCCACAACAGTTTTTAATCTGTAGCTTAAAATTGCTTTAACATGCAGATTCTGGCTTGGAAATGCTACATTGGAAGTAAGAGTTTGAAGAGTTGGCAAAGATGTAGCAATATTTCCCTTTGGCGGACACCTTTTGCTTCTTGACTTGGAAATATGATTATACACTCTGGCTACGTCTACACTGGCATGATTTTCCGGAAATGCTTTTAATGGAAAAGTTTTCCATTAGAAGCATTTTCGGAAAAGAGCGTCTAGATTGGCAGGACTCTTTTCCGCAAAAGCACTTTTTGTGGAAAAGCGTCCGTGGCCAATCTAGACACGCTTTTCCGCAAAAAAGCCCCGATCGCTATTTTCGTGATCGGGGCTTTTTTGCGGAAAACAAATCTCTGCTGTCTACACTGGCCCTTTTGCTCTAAAGTCTTTCGGAAAAAGACTTTTGCCTGAATGGGAGCAGCATAGTATTTCCGCAAAAGCACTAACAATCTTACATGAGATCGTCAGTGCTTTTGCGGAAATTCAAGTGGCCAGTGTAGACAGCTGGCAAGTTTTTCCGCAAAAGTAGATGATTTTGCGGAAAAACTTGCCAGTCTAGACACAGCCTCTATGTAGTTGACCTAAAACTTTCAAATATTCTCTTAAGCTAGTGAATCTTTCACACAAATACAGCGTTGCCACTGTAAAATTATTGTAGCCTCAAGAAGCAAAGTAAATAGTCTTGGATTCCTGACCACCCATTTTGATTTAGAACTCCATTGGAGTAAATCCCTGAAGCTGCTTTTAAAGTTCTAAAATCTTTATTTTCACTTGACAAAGTTTGTTTGAAAACTTTGTAGTTTGTTTGAAAATATAGTAGTTAATGCTCTTAACTCCTCAGCCCAAAAATGGTGCCAAAATACGTTTTTAAATCCTGTAAACCTTTTATGGCTTTGAAGTTGCTACAGGGATCAGTAGAAGAGTAGAACCATCATAGAAACTTTGAATGTGTGGTAAGATTTTGGTTAGTCTGTGATGAAGTTACTGCAAGGAGTCAGGGCTCTACCTCTATTTCACATTCGCCTAAAATTGAAGGTTGAGAGGTTTATGTGTAAAAAGTGTGAAATTCCCCCTTTGGAAAATAGTCTCCCTGATACTGCAATCCCATGCGAAGTCACAGGTAGAAGCATCTACATAGGAACTCATGCAAACCAGGAATGTGCCACAGCAGCCCATCTCTGTGCCACATCCAAATTGATTGATATAGAAGGAACCAGTGGGAGTTACACAGGGAGATATTCCAGAATAGCTATTACTGGTCGACTCTGCATGTGTATGTTTTCATCCTAAAATAAGAATTCCTTGTTCCAGGTTGACTAATCCACTATGGTAGTGGAGTAAACTAATACTGGATAAAGCACTTCTATTCAGGAATAAAAGCATTCACAAGTGCTATTCAGGCATAGTTCATACCTCTAAATTCATACCTACCCTGTTCTAGATTAATTTTTTTATGTAAATAAACAATGGCAGAATTGGGGTTTTATAATCTAAACTCTTCTGGCAGAGACTGTCCTTAATTTTGTAAATTGTGAAGCACCACATATCTTAATGGGGCTTAACAGTTACACACGTAAAATTATACATTAGGGCATCAATCTGTATAAGTAAATATTGCAGATCTTTACTACCAAGTTCAAAACAGATGTTAAGGAAAAGTTCAATATTAACAATGTATTTTTATTTTTATTTTGTAGCTTGGATCATCCTCCTCTGTTCCTTTTACATCTATATTCTCTCAGCTGTTTATGACTGTTGTAGTTCCTCTCATTATTGGACAGGTATGTCTTTTAAATATACATTTTTTTAAAAGAATAAGATAGAGGGTCGTCTTAAAGATAAACTGTCAACACAGTATGCTGCCATGTGGGACACAACCTCAGCGTAATGGAGTCCAAGATCACAGAGAAGATACTACAGTGCCCCCTGTAGCCACACTGATCTTTGTTGAGATTGAGCATCTGACCCTCACGGTCACAAACATGCACTATTGTGTATCGAGGAGTTTGTGAATATAAAATGCTGGAAAAAAAGCAGCCCAGATTGAGAAACTTGCAGCCCAAGGCAAAAATGAGCATTGAGAATGAGTTCTTTTGTCCTATGCCCTTTACGTTATAAGATGGAACAAGTTCTACCTGTGTAATGGCTACTGCTAATTATATTAATTAAAAAATTCTATGTTAAAAGAACTTGAAGGTGATAAAGTCAGGCCCTCAAAAGTTAGAAAATGCCAGAATTAATGCTGCCTATGATCTTCTGTATACACAGTGTAATAAAAACTTTAATTGTGTGATCACATAAAAAAATTTTCCACAGAACCTCTGCCTCATTTAGAGTACATGATGGGTGGCTCAGTGAATGAGCATCTGTTCAATATTTCATTTATTATATCATTCAGTGTGAGGCCCTTCCCTTTTTTACAGCATACAGCTTACCCTTGGACTGAAAACAGAATTAATTTCCTCCTGGGCTTTTTTATTACACTTGTCACTGTAGTATCTGGGTGTTTCCCAAACATTAGTGAATATTTGAACAACCCTGTGAGCCAAGGAGATTTTATCTCCATTTTATAGGCAAGGAACTGAGGCACACAGATTTTTGAGTACCCAAATTGAGAGACCCACAGACAGGGAAACTGATAGACTTGCCAGGCCCCTGGGCAAAGTGTGTGGAGGGGCCAGCTCCGTGCTTTTGGAAGGGGTGGGATTGGGGCAACCAACCATCAGCACTGCCTGGAGTACACCCACTTTTCCCTCACCAGCCTTCAATGCTTCCCAGAGCATGCAGCACGGCACTCCAGTGGTGATTTAAAGGGCCCAGGGCTCCCAGCTACCACTGCCTCCTACAGAATTGCTGGACTCCAGGTCAGTTGCCCCCTTTGCAGCCCTCAGTCAGTGGACCTACATATAGACTGATTTTTCAGATTACTTGCTATTTTTATAGCAATTTATGCATTGAAAGCACAACTCTCATTGACTTCAATTGCAGTTCTGACCACTTAGCCCTTTGCAAATCTGACAAATGATGCCTCATGGTAGACACTCAGAAAGCAAAGAACATGCAACAACTGGCCATCTGTGGAAAAGTTTAATTCAAGTGACTTGTCCAGCATCACATGGGAATCTATGGCAAAAGCAAAGAGAATCCAGGGGTATTCAGCTGAATTACACATGAGAGTATCTCTTTGTTTTTCCTGCAGTCCGCTTCCTCTTTCACTCTACATTTTCCAATTTTAGCAATAAACATTGACAGGAGTCATATAGAAACCTTCCTACACAATTCTGATTCATTTCCTGAATACTGTGTATCCTGTTCATTGGCATCTTTGAATTTTTGAGCACTTAACTTTGCAGCCTTAGCTTTCTTTTAATATATACTTAATGTAATTTCCTATGTTTTCAAAAACAAACTGCAAAAAAAAAAATCCATCACATGGAACCATGTTTCTGACCCTCACCTGGGTCATCAGCAGGGTTCAGATCCTTAGATCCACAACACGGAACTCAATCACTTGAGCTAACTGATTATCTGGTGGCAGCAGCAGGCAGTTATCCTCCATCCTGGATCTCACAGAAGAGCCACACTTTGCAAGTGGAATGCACAGCTATTTTCTAGCAATCCGAGGGCTGTTGAGACTCAGGAATCTGGGGATGAGTTCCAGGTATAGGAGGGGAGTGTGCTGTAGTGGTTATACACTCTTCTGTCCCTACACTTCTAATCTTCAGCCTCTGTCTTCATTTTGGCTCTTGTACCCTCATCACCACCCTCTATACCACACTCCTTTGCATATTTGAATAAGCCTGCTTCCTCTTTTTCCTTCATATGTTCCTTGGGTTCTAGTTGGGAAGGAGAGGTGATTGAGAACATGAGAAGCAGTCTCTTTGCCTCTCGTTTCTGTTGTACAGCATCACAGCAGTCCCAGCAGTGCATGTGTAATCCAGTCAGCCTGCAGGAGTTGTATGTGAAAGGAGGGTGCAGATGGAATCTTTGAAGAATAACTTTTACAGCCCTAACAAACCTCTGCTGAGAAGGTGCCAAGTGTGATGTTTTTCGTATACTTATAACTTGGTCATATTTGAGCAGCCTTTCACTAAGACAGCGCAAGGCACACCCTAGACACCAGAGCATCCCTTCTGCCAAGTACCAAGGTCCTGCTTTAACATGTGGAGGCTTAACTAGAACTTCTCTCTGTATAATAAATAAACCTGACAAAAATAGCATGGCTTTCCCTAATTTCAGTCTCAGAAATGGCTCAACCATTTTGGTTGAAGTTTTCAAAAAAAATCCGCCTCAGGCAAACATGTGGCCTGTATCAACCCAAACAGTTAAAGTTTAGCAATGATAAAAGCAAATGAAAATGGGACCTTAGAAACTATTTTGCAACCTTAACTACAAGGGCTTGTCTATGTGGCCAATTACTGCCCAAGAAGCAAGATAGTGTATCCTGTAGCACATTAGCATACTGCACAGTAACATCCCATGTGGACACTGCTACAGCTCAGTGAAAGTCCCAGAATGCAGCTCGGTATACTACTGCATGAAAGTGTAGTATGGCAAGTCATACTTTGGAGCTTCAAGTGTACTTAGCAGTGCTCATATGAGTTATTGCTATGTGGCAAGCTGGCATTCTGTAGATTCATACGCTAGCTTGCTGCACAGTAACTTGCAATGTAGACAATGTAAATCATTTTACAAATATTAACTGAATTTTAAGGCTAGCATAGAGTGCCCCGTAAAAGGTTCTAGGGAGGCATTCTGGTTTGATTAAAGTTAAGATCTTGTGGGTCTTGTATAGTAATAGTCGCTACTGGAGTCAATGAATACTGATCCCCTGCCATGTGACATAGATATAACTTTTTGTAACCCTGACCATATGGCATGTCAGAAGACAGGAAGTAGACTCCAGATTCAGGAAAATACATAAATACATACTTTAAGCATGAAACTCAAATCATTAAGGTCTATTAGGCTGCTTAAAGTTGAACAGATGCATCAATGTTTTTTCCAATGGGGCTATAAAGAGAAACCCCTATTACTAGCATTCCTGTGTCAGATCTTTATTACGTGTTGTTAGAATTAAATGAAAGCTTTCATAAAAACGGAACAACCAAAATCTTCAGTCCTTCAGGGACCCAGGAAAAAATGTAAAAAGGGTATTGCAATATTCCAGTGTGGTGGGAAGGAAGTATTTCACCAAAGCTAAATAGAATGAAGTCCTCCACAGCACTACATGTGGCAGGCTGAGACATTTTTGTAGGCATCTCTAGAGGATTGCTAAGTGTTAAACAGTCATTAAAATTTTCAAAACGACTTTGATCCATGCACAAATATTGCTCAGGAAAGATGCATTGTTTTACAAGAAACTGCCAGGTGAGATGATATATCCCAATAGCAATTAATTGAAGTTTTGTCAGACCGAAGAGATGAAGGCTATCCATTGGGAATGCTCTACCTTTAGGTCTACTGTGTGCATACTGAGGATTGTTAGTAGCTTTAGTTACTGATGTTAACTTAGTGAGTGTGTAGGGAGATACAGTCTAGGTAGCCAGGACCAGAAAATATACATAAGATTTTATAGCGCAATATCAACACCTTGAATTGCACCTAGAAATCAATATGAAACCAGTGCTAAGTGAAGTGCATCAGAAAGTTTCTCATGGAGCATTTTTCTATTGGAAAATGCCGATTCATCAAAATTGAAATATTGCGCGAGAGTGTAACAATCTCACCGGGCTTATTTGCAATGGAATTGCCTGCCAGGCAAGTTTCTGCTGGAAAACAGCCTCATTTCCTGCCAGCTCACCTGCTGGGCTTCAAAACTTGCAACCACCTCAGCAGCTCAGAGTATGTCTATACAGCCCATGGAAAAGAGTTCCCAGACTGATTTGAGAGATGCATTCCAGAATTCTAAAAATAGCAGTATGGACAGTGTTTTGAGATTGCAGGTTAGGCTGGAGCTTGAGTGACTTAGTGGGGCTCATGCTTAAAAACAGCTGTGTGGACAGCACTTTGAAGTTCTTTATAGATTCTGGTCAATATGCAAGTTCTAGCTCAGTCTAGGACTTGGACTCTGAAGCCTAAGAAACTAAGTTGAGTATGTCACTGGGAGGCTTGCTGGCACAAGCTGCAGACATATGCTTCCAGGGCTTCCGTGCTTCTGGCTCTGAGGCAGTCTGTAAGGTGGTCTGCCCTGAAATGGTGCTCTTAGGGCTTCCAGAATCCCTGAGTTTCATGACTCATTGCAGGGCATCATTGGAAATATTTTGAAAATATTTAAATGAAATGTCATATTGATTTTTTTCTAAATAACATTTTGAAATTCCTGTGGGGTGAGAGAATTTGACATTCCGCTTTTCATTCTGTTTTGAAACAATTGTTGTTTTTTAATTTTGGGAATTTCCTGTGGAATCAGAATTCTAGTTTTTATCCAGCTCTAATGTTAACTACTCAAGCTGTCTAATAATGCACTGGCTGTCCTGTAATTTTCAAGTGTTTTTCTAGTGTAAAATTACTGTACTACAGTCTGGAGGTCAAAGGAATGCATAACTCTGGGCAGTGAAAGTAGTGACAGATGACCATTTGGTGCACTGTGCATTGGAAACCTTTTGAAAGTTTTGGCCACAGCATACATAGGTTAACAAACAAGAGGATCACTAATAGCTACTTATTTTAAATAACAGAAATTGAGTCTGGATTTTAAAAATCTATTAAAGTTGTATATTGTTAAGAACATAACATTGAGCATATGGGTTTGGGAATTGTCATATTAGGGCATAGTAGTGATGACTGGAAAAGTGGACCATATTAGTCATCTTTTGGCAATATTTTAATGAAATCATCCATGAGAGACTGGATCTTCCAGTAGAGTTCACGTTAGTCTTATCCTTGAGTGCTATAAAAATGGTTTATAGTTCACAGCTCTGTAATTTGTGTGTCATAATTAATAGTCAATATTTGTGTAACATGTTTATTTTTTGGTCTTGAGGATCAATAATTTAGAACCTGAGATGTATTCCCCCTATTGCATGTGCTTATAGGGAGTTAGAAAACACCTGCTATATAAGATCTTTATATAAACATTGTTTTCTCTAACAGTATTACAGATCTCATATAGCAGGTGTTTTCTAACTCCCTATAAGTGCAGACAAATCTCAGGTTGTTATAAATTATTGATCCTCAAGACCAAAAAATAAACATAACGTTAAAATAATATTGACAGTTGATTATCTCTCTCACACACGCATGCACATGCATACACATATAATATGTTATAGTGTCCTGAAGTTCTTACATTTCTTTCATATTCTGGTCAATATAGCACAGTGCTATACTGCATTTGATCTGATTATTGAAGGTTGATAGTCATGAACTACAGTGATGTGTGAAGATAATTTTTGCCTTCATTACAGTAGGTGGTAAGTACTTTTACACTGACAACTCAAGTTTTGATCACTCCCTAAGCAGCTTCGTCTTGATTTTCAGTTTTGGGAGTTTGGCCAAAGAACATTGTTTCTTTGTTTGTTCCTTTTTTTTCCTTCTAAAAGTGACAGATAACAGAAACAATGGTTGCTGCTGCAATATTTCCTTTCCCAACTCTGCAGATCTTTTTTCTTTACGCCTAACTGCTTATGACAGATTTTTATTTTATGTTTTTGTATTAGAGTGATTTATGATTAAATGTTAATGTAATAGAATTTTCACTGTGCTTTCATTATATTCTGCTAGTTTGAACATTTTTTCAAAGCAGCACACCAAAACCCACTGTTTTCTATGAATAAATAATAAAAAGCGTGTCTGTACATTATCATTCATGCATTCTCCAGTTGGCCCATCAGTGATTTGTCTGCCAGCATAAAGTGGGCACTTCATATTAAACAGACCTTAACTGAAGCTGAAATTCATGTTATAATTTCAGCCGTTCTTTTCCACAAATCCATAGAATGAGGTTAGTTGTGTAAGTGTGCAATAATGTTTCATGGAACCTAGTGAACAAAAAAGATCTGTGATATGTTACAAGTGGAGTATTTTGGATCTGTCTTCTGCATCCTTGTTAAGACTATTCAGCAGGAGCTTTGCCAACATCTAGAACATGTATCTATAAACATAATTTTAAAAGGATGCTGCACTGATACATGAGCCACCAAATGAACTGAAAATAGGAATCTTAGCAGTAAAATTTTGACTACGGATACTTTTAAGGAACAATCTATAATGGTAAGGAAGTTGGATACTGTAACTAGTGAAGAGAGGTACAAAACATATGGGATGAAAAATCTAAATTAAATGTAATCTAATTTAAAATTGGTTAAAATGAAAAAAACAAAGGTTAGAGAAATTTTCATCTAAAGAAAAACTTTATCAAATAGATTATATTGGTAATTTAAGCCCACAGAGAAGTGGCCTTATTGTTATTATAACCAAACTGCAGGTGAGTTGCAGGAATGATGGTCTGGGTGAACAATACTATTGAAAAGCCGGTGCAGAAAATTCAGATGACAAGGATTCAGATCATTATTCACTTTCTTCTGACACTTAACTTTAACAAGTAACAGCACAAATTCTACACAAATAAAAAGAACAAATATATACTTACCCATTAAATGTCATAGGAGTATTTGTTGCCAAATGCAGTTATTTTTTAATTTTAAGAAAATGACCGTTTTAAATTGCTCAAAATTTTAGTAAGTAATCTTTAAAGCATTTTCCATGGAACCCAAGCTAAATGGAAAATAGAATATTGACTGACTTTGAGAGAGTTTTTGAACGAGAACTAAGACATGAAAGTAAATTGATTCACACATTTTAAATCACTTTTAAATTTCCAGTTCACAGGTAATAAGAAAAAAGCAAGAGCCTGGTAAACATTTAGTTCTCTCGTTAAAAAAATTAGCATTTCTCTTTATCCATTTTTAGGACAGGACATTAAAACATAATTTGAGCTCTCTAATAAAGGACAAGTAACTTAACTGCCATTTTTTAAAATTCTACTACAGGCAGTCCCCGGGTTACATACAAGATAGGGACTGTAGGTTTGTTCTTAAGTTGAATTTGTATGCAAGTCGGAACTGGTACATATTCTAGGGGAAACTCTAGCCAAACATTTCTCCAGAGCTCAGTTTTATTCTCCCACACCTCACTTCCCTCAGTCTTTTATTCTCAAGCTGAGGTGTCTGCTGAGAGAAGCCGCTCCTCATCTCCCTGATCTGCTGAGGGGGGCGCTAGCTTCGCGTCTCCCTGGTCTGCTGGGGGGAAGCAGCTAGTGCGGGGTTGCCTCACCCCGTTTGTAAGTAGGGATCCGATGTAAGTCGGATCCATGTAACCCGGGGACTGCCTGTATAAGGACCACAGCCTTGCTGCAGGAATGCATGAATTGGTATGTAGCCTGAGGGTGGGCAAGGCTGCGGCCCTCATAGTAAAACACAGGAATTAACAGAAACACTTGTTATAAAAACAAAGATTCTGATCCTGTAAAGGGATCTTCTCTGGGTCCCATTGAAATGAATGGAATTTGGCACCGAAGGAAGGACCCACTAATGTGGATTAAAGTTGCAAATAAAAATGCTATCTTATTGCCATCACTTTGCAAGAGAAGGCATGGTGAGATTATTAGACTGTTGTGCAGTATTTTATGCTTCACTTTGAAGAGAAAGCTTTTGAAGGCAAAGAACTCATAAAGCATAATTTGAAATTACAGTGGTATTATTATTATTAGCTATTATATTTAATGGTTCTACTGAAACAAAAGGGAGAATTCAGAATTCTAGGTTTAAAGAGAGAAAGTGAGTAACAAGAAAAATCATCTACTGGATTTGGAGTTAACAATGATCCAGTATTTTTGGGTAAAGCACAAGAAGGGAATAAAACCTCACACTCTCAATTGAAAGGTTAAAGTCAAAGTGTTTTAGAAGGTTTAAAGGAGGATCTCTGATTAAAACAGTCTTCTTTAAATCCCCTAACACTAGGTATGATTAGAAGGTACAGTCTGCTTTGTGTGATGCTGTAACTGATGAAATATTTGTTATGTGCATAATAGAAAATGTTATGTGACTATACAACCATTTCCTCCATTTCTTTTATTTTATTAGGGTTTATACATCTTAGTTATAGATATCTGTATGAAACCTATTGTACAAAGTTTTTCTGTTGTATTACAAATGTCAAGGAAGGCTCCATTTCTGTATGGTGTGAAAAATACAATATATCTAATTAACTTCAATTAATGACAAACAGTAATGGGACACATAAATTATTCCTGAATATGACAGCCATTTATGTATTAGCTTGTATATCCCCCACTTGTGAGGGAGGTGAGTCGAGCTACATTTCACTAACAGATCTCACTAAATATATGGGCCTTTGCCCACGAAAGCTTATGCACAAATAAATCTGTTGGCCTTTAGGGTGCCTCTGGACTCTTTGTATGTCTTTTTATCATAGTCGAGGTCCAGGTCAGTTACCTAATTCAACTAGCATGTATGTGGTCTTCGGTAGCTTTTCTTTTTCCCATGAAGAAAAGAAGGAGAACTTGTGTATTTGTTTTGTTTTGTTAGAGGCCAAAGATCTTGCCTTTGCATATTTGGTTCCAGGACTAGAAAGATACTTTTGATGTGATCTGTTTCGCAATGAAAGTATCCTAATTAAAATTTCATAGGCCATGTCCATCAGCTTCAGAAGAATGGTTGTTCTCATACAGTGGCTTTAAAAGAATTTATTAACAGGAATTTTGATTGTCCTACCATTAAGATCCTCTTCAGCATCTCCAAAAACATAGCCGTAGTATTGAACCGTATTCCCTCTTTTACATTTGTCAGGCATAAAATTCCAGGTTTGTGAGTTGCAAGTAAGTCTTGAGAATATATTACTGTGCAGTTTCCCAGAAGTCTTCTCTTTTATGTCAACAGAAAATTTGGAAACATCTTAAGATGTCAGTCTTTAATTAGCATCAGCATTCCTGCACTCCACCTTCAAAATTCTTAAAATATATGTCCTACATGTAATTGATCAAATTTACTTTCCTAAGCCAATGTAGAAGGAGTTTTTTTAGTACTTTCCTTACTGAGGGATCTCAAGCACTCTGGGAAGGTGATGAGAGTGACTGACAGAGCTAAGAATGATGCACCAGCCTTGGCAGCTGGCATGTGGAAAGGACTTGTGCTGCTGCATTGATTTTAATTTTGAATACCTGTAAAATGTTGTGTCTTAAGTCAGTAGTGGTGATGTGTATTAATAGTATTGCAGTAGGGAGGTAACATGATACTTTTAGCAACTTACCATTGCAATACCCCATGATATTGCATTATAATTTCTAAAAGAATATGGTAACACAGGGTGAGAAATCAGGTAATTCAGTAAAACCATATAAAGTAATGCAGAAAAAAAAGTGGTTCACCAGGTAGACCTCAGATAGATATGTTGTCCGAACTGATACTCAGTTCAATTTGATATAATTTTAAACTTTAAGTTACTTTCACTTTTAAATTTGTCTCTAAAACAAAATCTTGCAAAACAATTTCAGATTCAATTTCCTGAAAGTAGAAAAGTTACACTAAGCAATGTACGTTTGTTCATTTTTATGTGTTAATTCTGATATTCTAAAAGCATGCAAATGGCATTTGTCTTTAGATTTACAAAAACTGTATATTCAGAGTTTGAATTATTTAAACTCCCACAACACATGCACTTTTGCTTTTCAAGCATGAGTTATAATTTAATTAAAAACTTCTGGTGCATCGCTAGCTATTTAAATATTAAAATGTTCCATGGATCACTTTCGATTATCTACCATCATGAAATTCCTGAAGATGTCAGATTTTTAAGATTCCCAAAGTTGCACTTGGAATTGTCTGTTGGTGCAAAGGGGACTGTGATAATTACATACATCCATTAGTATCAGCAGAGGAGATAAACTTTGGGGAGGCTTAATGGGAATGTCTCAGTGACAGCTAGCAAAGAACATTTGGCATGATTAAGGATAGATTTGAATGTACTTGAAAATATACTCTCATTATGGATGCCCAGTGGAAGTTGCACTACAAATGTTAAATTCCCCAGAAGAAGAGTTGTGTGGCAGGGAAGCTTTGAAATCCACTGTGGCCATCATCCGAATTATTCTCTTCTCTTTATGTCTTTCTGCTGTCAGATTCATTTTGTGATGCCCAACTTGCTCTCTGCATCTTTGAAAAGAGGCAACTTGTTGATTTCTGTGTTTCAGATTGTCCGAAGACGCATAAAGGACTGGCTTGAGAGGAAGAAACCTCCATTTGGTGCTATCAGCAGCTGCGTGCTCCTGATGATCATCTATACAACATTCTGTGATACTTTCTCCAATCCAAATATTGACCTTGATAAATTTAGCTTGATTATAATAGTATTCATAAGTAAGTTCAGTTTTAAAATATACTTTTTATCACTTATTAGTCTCTCGTGTGTAGTGAACAGCATGTACTGGAAGGAAAAAAGAAGGAAATATATTTAACTGCTATGGGGCTAGATTTTTGTATTTTTAATGCATCTCCCAAGCAGGAAAGATAAAAAAAATTCCTAGAGGCTGAATACTTTTAGGATGTTAAGTAAGCAGCTACACTAATAAAAGTATGACTCCTGCTATTGTATGCATTTGATATTGCTCAGAGTAGCATTTCCTTTTTAAAGTAAGAAGTTTTCAAATATCAATGTCCATCTTATTGAAGTTGTATCTATTAAAGGGCAATTTCAGTTGATTTGGCACTCCTCATTGAAAATGTAGATTTCAGTTGGAGCTATTATTGACAGAAATTTATGTTAACAGCTTATAAAAAGCTGATTTTTACCTTTCTTACTGAACTATAAATCTTGAAAATATTGGAATTTTTATGTGATATATTTTCTGTGGTTGAAGAAAATTGTTAGAAAGTACATTTTAGATGTCTTCTACTTTTTCATCAGATTTAAATAATATATTTGAGAGAACAGTGTCCTGGTATCCATCAGGTAAAAATACATTACACGATCATTAAAAACCAAAACAGCTCAATCACCTGTTACCTCCCCACATATTCTTTAATTATTCATTTTAAATACTTAACGCAGAGTAAGGTTTACACTGTCTTTCTTTAGCAGAGGCCCCCAGCTAGTGCAACCGTGAAAGTGGGCAGCAGTGGTTGGGAAAGGCGGTTGGCCCAGATGCCAAGGACATTCATTGATTCAGCATACGTATGCTGACAGGCCTTCTCTGTAGTCCTGAATACAGCTTAAATATCACCCTCCACTGTCAGATCCCCCAGTATCACCTACCTTCCCAGTAGGTGTAATCCCGCACTATTACCCTGCACAGCAGATCCATTGAAGTCAATAGGACTTTTGCCTTTTACTACATTTCTTCTTGCATCCTGGGTTGCAAAAGACTACATGCTCTTCAGTCAGTCTGTCACCTGACATACAAAAAGGAAATAATTTTTTTTCACTTGAAAGTAAACAGAAAAAAACAAGCTCATCTATGAAAAAATTAATAATTCCATATCTGTTTAAAAAAACTCAGTTCATAATAAGTACATCACTGAATTGAATAATGTTTGAATTTAGTAAAAACTGCTGAGTTTGCTCTGGATTTTTAGATAAATCCTGATCTAATCTGTGTTTTACATTTCTCATGGCCCTGTTTTGTAAGGTTGGGTTTTGTACCCCCTTTCCCACAGTGTTCATCCTGCTGTGGCTGTTTTCCCACAGTGGATAAGTTGTGGAACACTGTCAGCAGACAAGCACTATATATATGTAAAACACTAACGATATTTGCTGCCAATACAAAATAATAAAATGCTTGTATAATCAATAGTAAACTGTAGAAGTGACATTGTAAAGTGAGAACAAGTAATAAGAGTATGCATTGAGAGAGATTTTTCAAAATTGTTGAGGCAAAAATATAAAACTCAAAAAGAATTCAGATGAAGGATATGTATGCCAAGAGGAATATTCTCCTCTCATGATGTGCTTGTAACTTCTCATGTACGAATCCATTCAAATAGAGAGAAAAAACATAAATTCTTAGTTAAAATGTAAAGAAAATAAAAGAAAAACATTGAATAAAAGATACTCATGGTCCACTGACAGCAAAACTATGGAGGTGAGAAACAGGCAAATCTGCTTTGCAAACTATGCTTCCTTAGACTGTTTATGCAGTCCAGTTGCTTTCATTGCTTTTCTTGTCATTTACGTCAGTGTTCTTAAAGATTGTTCTGTTTGTGCCACATTCAGGATAAAGAACAATTTCCAGTATAACATTGTGTTTCTTAAAACTAAAAATAATCCAACTTCATTTATTTTTTGCCTGTTCTATATTTATTCAGTTCCATTGTGCATAACTAAGCAATGTGCACCTTGACACTTGTAGATACATAATTTGCTAAAGATAAAAAGCATGTCTTTATTTCTAACGTTGAAAAATAAGAAAAGTTGATTAGATGAATGAGAGAAATTGTCTACAAATGACTTCATTGGAGTCATTGGCCATGTGCCATGTTATTTCAGTGGTGAATTTGGCCCGAGGTGTTTAAGAGGAAAGCGTATTTATTATTCTCCAGATTACTGTTTTATGGTAACTTGTATGTTAATATTTTAACCTCAATAGCATATTCATAACATAGCACTGGTAGCAACATTGGTTTTAATATAACTATTTAAAAAAGAATGTGTTTTCTATGCATGTTAAATTAATGCATTTATGCCAAAGAAAAAATTATTTATAATTTTGTGACAATTATTTGATTACTTAATTTGTGATGTAAGTGCCAAATGAAATGTGAGGCAAAAATGTATGTTACTAGTCCAAATCCCTCCTGAAACAAGCAGCATGCTCTATATGTATATGTCTCCTATAATGCCTGTTAACAATTATGGAAAGTACAAGCATTTCATTGAGAGGGAAATATACAACGGAGTGTATACAGGTTTGTGTGTGCAGTATTCACACTTACACATGATTTTTGCAATAAGTTAAGCAGAGATGGGCTAAATTAAAGTATCTAGCACCTCTAAAGTGTGTCAAAAGATTGCATTATGTCATCACTCCTGTAAACCAATACTATGGGAATGGATGCATGGCATTCACCAGTCAACTTTTCTGTCAGTGAAACATCATGGCAAGAAGTACCTTATTTTCAGGAAGTACTTCTGCAAGGCCATGTCTACACCACAGTTAAGATCGAAGCGGCCACAGTCAATCTTCTGGGGTTCAAATTAGTGGGTCTAGTGAAGACACTCTAATTCAAATTGGGAGAGTGCTTCCATCGATGCCAGTAATCCTGCTTCTATGAGGAGTAAGTAGAGTGTTTAAAACTGAGTGATTTGCCCCATCCCTATGTATCAGATATATATCTTTAGATCCCTTATGCAATTTTAAAAAGTATGTATACAGTATACAGGACAGTGGTTTGTGTGAATTTTATGTTTACCATGTAAACTTAAATTTCACTTGTTTTTCTTTCAGTATTTTCAGTTCAGCTGAGCTTCATGCTTTTAACATTCCTCTTTTCTACAAGGTGAGTGGCTTAGAATGTTTTGAGCAGACGTACAGTATAGAATGTGTATATTTATTTATTTATGCATACATTTGGGGCGTGGTCCTGAAAGAATCCTAGAATCATAGAATAATAGGACTGGAAGGGACCTCGAGAGGTCATCGAGTCCAGCCCCCCGCCCTCAAGGCAGGATCAAGCTCCGTCTACACCATCCCTGACAGATGTCTATCTAACCTGTTCTTAAATATCTCCAGAGAGGGAGATTCCACCACCTCCCTTGGCAATTTATTCCAATATTTGACCACCCTGACAGTTAGGAATTTTTTCCTAATGTCCAATCTAAACCTCCCCTGCTGCACTTTAAGCCCGTTACTCCTTGTCCTGTCCTCAGAAACCAAGAGGAACAAATTTTCGCCTTCCTCCTTGTGACACCCTTTTAGATATTTGAAAACCGCTATCATGTCCCCCCTTAATCTTCTTTTTTCCAAACTAAACAAGCCCAGTTCATGAAGCCTGGCTTCATAGGTCATGTTCTCTAAACCTTTAATCATTCTTGTCGCTCTTCTCTGTACCCTTTCCAATTTCTCCACATCTTTCTTGAAATGTGGCGCCCAGAACTGGACACAGTACTCCAGCTGAGGCCTAACTAGTGCAGAGTAGAGTGGCAGAATGACTTCACGAGTTTTGCTTACAACACACCTGTTGATACAACCTAGAATCATATTTGCTTTTTTTGCAACAGCATCACACTGTTGGCTCATATTCAACTTGTGGTCCACTATGACCCCTAGATCCCTTTCCGCCATGCTCCTTCCTAGACAGTCGCTTCCCATCTTGTATGTATAGAACTGATTGTTCCTTCCTAAGTGGAGCACTTTGCATTTCTCTTTATTAAACTTCATCCTGTTTACCTCTGACCATTTCTCTAACTTGCTAAGGTCATTTTGAATTATGTCCCTATCCTCCAAAGAAGTTGCAACCCCACCCAGTTTGGTATCATCTGCAAACTTAATAAGCGTAAAGAAGGGTGACTTCATTCTAGGGATGTAACAGTGTAGTCGATTAACCAATAAGCATAAGCTCATATGTTAATGCTATAGACTACACGCATCTCCCTCCCCCCCACTCTTGCCAGTAAATTTGTTAGCAGGCTGGCCAGCAGCCTGGCTTCATTTTGGCTCGCGCCAGGTCCAGGAGCTCAGGGCCCGCCGCCCCCCCCTTAGACAGGGGCTGCTGGCACCCCACACTGCTGCCTCTTTGTCAGAGGCAGCCGCACTGGGCTACAGGCAGCCGGTCCACAAGGGGAGCTAGTTTTTAAACTGGCTCCCTTCGTGGACCAGCTTCCACCTAGCACCCTGCACAGCTGCCTCTGATACCTTGGCTGCCAGCCCCGCACCCCGGGGACTATAGAATAGTTGACTAACGGATAAGAATCCATGAGGTTACTCAACTATTCAGTTAACTAATATTTAACATCCCTACTTCATTTTAACACTTGATGCTTTTGCTGCATCTCCCACCATTAGCATTGCAGAGGCAACACAGCTAACGAAGAAGGAGCTGGATTCTGTTTCTTCTTGTGCATTTTCTACAGAACTGGTAATGAAGTTCTACTCAGTTACTCCTATTGTAGGCAATGGATTTGCATGGGTGTCACAGAAAGTATCATTTGTCCCACAGAACATTTTCTACATTGAACAAATTTAATATGGAAATTCCCGAGACAGTGGGCTTTGAAATGATGCTGGGTGCAGCTGAAGTGGGAGGGAAAATAAAATGACTGCAAATCATCTTTCCATCTTCTCCTATCCTGGCACCAGCCGAGCGTTTAACTGGTCACTGGTATGAGTTAGAGCAGCCATAGTTCTGCTCTAAGTTCTGCTGCCTGCAGCAGTCTCTTAAGGCACCATTCTACCAACTGGGAATTGCTAGAGGGCAGCATATTCTGGTTATGCCCCCTGCCTAAAACATGTGGCATAGAACCAGCTAGAGACATAGGGCATCTTTAAGTGCCTTTTGTAATGCTGGCTCTTTCCTGGACCACAGATGTGGCCCAGTTGTAGAATCTCACAGTGCAATTTTACAAGAACTTGAGTAGGATACTACTTAAACTGTATTATAAATACAGTTCTAGAGTTTCAGGAAAAGCTATTTCCCATTTGGTTTGAACGTATGACCTCTTCTGGGCAAACATATGTCTCTGTTGGTCACTTTTCCAACCTTACCACCTTATTTTTGTCCTATAAACCTCAAGCCTAGCTTCACTCTCGATAGACAGAAATGTGTCCTATATCTCTGTACACATAGCTATTATACTCTCATTTCAGTATACTATTTGGATGATAAATGTTAAAAGCACTAAGAAAATAAACTGTTTGTTGGTCAGTTTTTACAAAGGGAAATTGGCCACTAATGCAATACAGAATATATGTAGCCGTAACCTTGGATAGATTTAAGTTGTAGGAATTTACCCAGGACAGAATTTGTCACAACTAAGAAAAAAAACTGTTTAAATAAAAACCAAACTAAAACCACACTACTGTGCACCTGTGGGTAGAATTATTTATGTCAGTAGACCTGATCAAAGTGTTATGAATACGTGTATGGATACTTAAAATAGCACATTTGATCGATGATGTTTTAAGCAGATTTTGCTAAAAGATTATTAAAACTTCCTTTTCTAGGAACATCTCTGGTTTCACACCAGCAGACACGGTGGCTATCATTTTTTGTTCCACACACAAATCCCTCACCCTGGGTAAGTCATTACAAGAGATCAAGTTTTCAGTGCAATCACAGGAATCATTGTATTTTGCTTTATTAGAAAAAGTTACTTTTTGTTAAATCAAAGTAGTATTTATTTCAGAATGGCAAGCATGTGAACAGCACAGTACTAATATTGGTATATTAATGGTAATGTTTTTGCACGGTATAAATAAATGTTTATTAAAAAGGAGACAGCACAGTTTACTCAGCTGGGAGTTCAGTAGTTGTACTGCAGTGCCATTAATCAGTTCATATTTTAGAGGGAACTACTTCATTTTCTTCTTCTGATGTTCTTTTACTCTAATCCAATATTGATAAAGTTTGAGGTTCCATTACTCATAATGTTCTGAGTTATTCCTGCACTATCACCCAAGAAAGATATTGCTCAGAACTGGTTAACATTTGCCATGCACAAAGCATTTAACATATTCAGAAATAGATCACTCAGGGCAGTTCTGTTTTCTGCTTAGTTTTAGCAGCTTCATTGTATTTATCTGAAGTCTGCAGCGTCTTTGAATTGTGTGTTTTATTTATTGCAATTCATTATTCAAAAACAGTTATTGAAATATTTTTCTTTTAAAATGATGAAAAAGCGATAATAAGCATGTCTTATGGAAACTTACAAAGTACAATTAAAATAGTTATGTTCAGAGTGTCATTATAGTGCATGATAGTTCTCTTATACTGGTCAATCAGTGGGACTATTGGGAGTTGTATATTATCTCATTTCTTTCCAAAACAGGAAAATGTTTGTTTGATAAACTACGGCAAATTTTATTGAGTATATAACTATCAAAGATAAAGCTTTATTTATTAAATGGAGTTGGATATATCAGAAGGAACATTCTTAACCATTGAGTAGCATTTCTATAGTTACATTTTTATATACAGAAATATTTATATGGATTTCTTTTAAACTGCCTTAATACTTTGAAATCGTTTTTAGTAAAATCAGTTTGCATTGTTTGGGGTACAATTTCAGACAAAATATAGTAAATGTGACTCCTGTTTTATAAGTAACAGTACAGAATAACGTGTGTAATTATACCAAGTTACCTACAGACTGAGAGTACAACTATGATATAACAAAGACCACTAGTTTCAACTACCTAAGAATGTGTAGTTATTTTATTATTTTTTCTTGAAAATATGATTTTGTGTGTAGACTGTACACACTTATGTAACTGCTGTGCAAACAATATCATTGCAATATGTGCTTAACCATGAGAAGTCTCCTTGGGATTGCCTTCACCCAGAAAAAATGAGGAATCTGTTTTATTCTGTCGCTAGTTTTCATACTAAATTCTCCAGCATAGCTGTGCCTATATCACACATTGCATACATTGAAGTCAGTGCTCCTTCTCTCCATCCTTTTCCCCACTAGCTTGTGATTCAGTCCCCATTATTTTACATATATTCTCTCTGAAATTACCTGGTTCCTAGATCCTAGTAGCAGCAGCTGAATTCAAAGCAACTGCTCTCCATGAAACACATAAGTTAATCTGGTTTTGCTTGCATTTTGTAGCGCTCTCTGCACATGTAACAGATGTGGAAAATCAGCAAAGTTCAGAGCTCTTTGAAAACTCTTTTCTCCAGCACTCATAAGTCCTCTCTACTAATTCACATAACTAGTATAGGCAAGGGAGTGTGCAAATTTTTAGGTCTTGGTGGTGGTTGGTCAGAATATTTCAGCCTCTCCCCTAGGAGTTAAACTTTGCCACCGTGATGTTAGCCTTTGTCAGATTTAGGGTAGACTGCTTCACCGGGATTACCCTTGAAGAACACTTGAAAGTCCCAGCTGGTGCCTTGCTATTTGCCTGACAGTGTGCAAATAACTAGGGGCACTCTCATGCTCTGGGCTTTTGCACTAGCTTATTGTTTAAAGCTCTGAATAGCACAGCACCCAGCTTCCTGAGAGATTGCATCAGTTACAACTATGTTGTCAAGAACTATTGTGTTCCATCTGTTGATGGTTCCTGGAGTTTTGCTGTAAGAAATCAGAACCAAGGCTTTCTGAACGAGCACCCCCATTTGTGGAAAGTGGTCATTTTGGCAGTTCACCAGAGCCACAGTTAGCAAGTTTGAGGGGGGGGTGTTGCGTGCGTGTGTGTGTGTGTGTGTGTGTGTGAGAGAGAGAGACAGAGAGAGAGACAGAGACAGAGACAGACAGACACCTGCCAATTATTTTTTATCAGTTGCCTCTGACTGAGCCTGGATTTTTGTTTCTGTTAATTCTTGCTTGGGTATCCAGATACCGCAGCAAAGTGAGCTGCATTTAAAAAAATGCACAGATGTTTAAATCAAGAAGTGGATGGAGTTTATCAGAAAGATTTGGATCGATATAGCTTTTGTATTAAGAAAATTGTCCCCTAAGCTTGTGGCATAAATAGGAATCTTTAACCTGTGCAATTAACATTTGTTGTAAAGCTCCTCTCCCAGTCTCTGGCAGCATTGCAAGGGTAATGTGTTTATAACAATACGCTGTTCTTGAATAACAGTTCAGAGTACCAGATCCTTGTTTGCGTCCATCAGAAACCTGGTTTTGCTCCCAATGAAATTAATGAGAGTTTTTCTTTTGACTTCAGTGGAAGCATAACGGACAGAAGATACCTATGCTATGTTGTTGTTCCATCACATTTTACAAGGTGGTAGAAATGTAGCCGTGTTAGTCTGGTGCAGCTGAAACAAAAAACAGGACAGTGTAGCACTTTAAAGACTAACAAGATGGTTTAATAGGTGATGAGCTTTCGTGGGCCAGACCCACTTCCTCAGATCTAATAGATCTGGCCCACGAAGGCTCATCACCTATTAAACCATCTTGTTAGTCTTTAAAGTGCTACACAGTCCTGTTTTTTATTTTATAAGGTGTATTTACTGCAAACTGTACAACAAAAACTGCACTCAAATTAGTACTGCTGTCTCCACCTCCACAGTATCTGAGAGCAGCACTGCAGTTTAAGCCTATTGGGGCAGTTGTTTTCATTTACCTTCAAGACATGGCCATTAAGCACCTGGGTAGCATATAAGTGACCTCCTACAACAGCAATTTTATTTTGGGACTTGACATTGGTTTCTCTCATCTTTACATGTGAAACTCTGATAGGTGTTTCTTGTCAATTCCCTGGAGATTTTAGAATGGAACCAACTGAAGAGGAGGAGGAGAGGACAGCTTTAAAGCCTTGAAAGAGGTCATAGGAGAAGCATAAGAAGACTTTTGTAAAATATTTTTCCTTCACCATATTGAGACCATGCAGCACAAGCTTATGAGGCAAACTGCCACTTCCATAGTTGAATTCACGAAACATTGCTCACTCTACACAGAGACAAGTATTGTCCCCGTATGCTGGGGTTTATTTTTTATGCTGAACAGCTGACACACCCATTTTTCCTCAAAGATCAGGGTGCAGGGCATGTATGTGTAAGGATGAATTATACTGACTAGGTCCCTTATTTTTCATTCAGCATCATAAACTGATTAATATTTCTTAATATAAATGGTCCTTTCAGTGGTTTCTAAATAGTATACATCATGTTGGCACACAAAACCATATTTATTTGTATTTCATTTAACTAGTGAATTAGGGATATAAACTTACAAATAGTGAAGATGAATGTGGTACCCATGACTCCCTCTGGCACATTCCCCCTCACTTTGTTCTTTTTCTCCATCTCCCCATATATACACAGTACATGTGAGTACACACACATGCAGACATTTGATTCATGGCTTTTATTAGTGCATTTGCCAATGATTGATTAGTACTTAGTATTAGTACTTCTTCTATTGATTGATTGCAGATGAAGTGACTATTTGACCTTTAATTATGAGTCTTGCTATTGAAAATGACATTGAGCTATGGCTTCACATAATCCATCTGGAAAGCCCGACATGATTCCATTCCCTGGAGTTCGTTCAGCAAGAAAGAGGAAGCCTGAAGGAAGTGCAGAGCGATCAGTATGGTTCATCTAAAACAATACTGTAGGGTCTGTTGCCTGCACTTGTACATAGTCTTTGGCTAGTGTAGGAGATTATTGTATCTTTTATAGAGAGGGAATTACTAGCTACAGGTTGCCACTTAAAAAAATAAAAATGCAGACTCACTAGAAATTCAGTTTTTAATTTAAACCTTCATAACAATTGAATAACTATAACTTATATGTATTTTATCCAGCAGAAAATAAATGGCTGCTACTGACTCTAGCTATCACAGGTGCAAAATGTCAGCCTAGCTGCAGCAGATATGATTGACAAAGGATTGTTGAAAAAAGCCCTTACGGAATTAGAATTTTATTTTCAATGCAGTGTACATTTTCTCATTTAGGTAGCAATAATGCAATGGTTTTCTAGATTCTTAAACACACGCAATTACATTTTTTAGTTTACATAAAATATTCCTAGTAAGAAATTCTATATTTATTTTGGTCAACTTTACTTGAAAATATTTGTGGTTTAATTTCATGTGAAGGTTTTTTTGTTTTTGTTTTTTTAATAAAAATGGATACACGGTTTTATTGCCTCAGTGCAGAGTGCACAATCTGTATTTAGACAAACTTAAAATAAGGAGCATGTAGCTGCATTTGTCTGTTTTCTGACAATGAGAATCTAGTTGCTTTAAATATAAAAAGGCCAAAAGATTGGATTCAATTACAGATTCAAGGCAGCAGTAAAATAAGGCTTCTTTTTATAACTGCACAAGAGTAAAAAAATACAGTGATACCAGAAATATTGCCAAGTTTCGGTCCAGAGTACTGAAGTACTAATACTAAGTACTAATTTTTTTACAGTCAACCAATTTGCGGACCCAATAGATAAAGAGATGAACCTGCAGGAATAATGAGCATGGTGCTGAGTGCTCTCTGATCCCAGTAACTTCAGGGTTGTGCTCTGTGGTCCTGATCCAGCAAGGAAATAAGGCATGTGCCTAATTTTAAGCAGGCAGGTATTTCTATTGACTCCTCACACAGTGTTCCCAAAGAGTAATGCTGTGCATTTACTAATGTTCTTCATGTGTGAGGTTACAGAGGATCCATCTTGTAACTCCTTTTGTTGAGGGTTTATATGAAGACTAATAGCAACATTTTAGTGTATTATCATATACTTGCTGCTGATATTTAGTTTTACATCTCCTTTTCATCTAACCTGATTGAGAAAGGAATCTAAGTGAAAGTGACTTGCTTGCAATTCAGCCTGCATAAGAGAGAGATGATTCTTGCTGGTAGGGAAAGAACAGATGACTGGAGGCTGAGTCTGGATCAACTTCCATCAAAATAGTTACTCATGGGGATCCTATTGAATCTATTTTTGCTTTTGAATTCCTATAAAGATACAAAGTTTCACAGGAGCTACTACAGTAGCCTGTCCATTTCCAGCTCTATACTTTTTCTAGTATGTTGGGAGGCAAACTGCTATGAAGAATTAGTACAAGGATAGTTCTGAGAGTACTGGTACTTCAAATTCAAATCTGTGTTCCTGAGGTCAGTTTTAAGTTTGTTTTTTAAAGTTATTTTGTGTATCTTCCCTGCTGCTACCAGAGCAGTTGGGAGGTGCTTCCTCCCATTCCAGTAGGTCACACTTATTTCAGAAGATTAGGCCTGGAAGGGCTAACAGTGCATCAGGTAGAAAGAAGAGGCACAAGAAGACAGTAATAGGACCCCAATACATGAACAGAAGCTCCCAGTACCTGTTGGTATCATTTAAAGTAATTGAAATTACTCCCAAGCTACATTGTTGTAGCTGAAAGCAAAGCCAAGAAGCCCAAGAAAGTCTACTTTCATAGACTCTCCTCCCTTTCCATGGTTGGCTGACCAACCAGTCTTTTAGTCTTCCCCTAAAACTTTTAAATATTTCCAAGGAAGAAAAGGGCTATCCAGTCTAATTAGAAGCCAGGTATGCCTCCTTGCATGGCTTTTCAGTTCTCTAGAACTGGCTACGTACTTGCTTCCCCTCCCACTCTTCCTCATTTGTTTTTGGGTCTTGGAGTACAACGTTATTTGTCAAGCATTATGCCATAAACGGTTTCCACCTCACTAGACTTCGAAGGGAAGGAGACCTTGATGGTTGGGACTTCAAGATGTCACTCTGCTGGGCGGACAGAAAACCAAATCCATTTTCAAGGCTTCTGGGATGGAGATAGCGTAAACGTTTTCCTCCTGCCTAAGCCTCTACGCTCTCCTGCTCCCCAAATAAACGCAGCTATTTGCTGGAATGTACAGCATTCCTGCTCACCCCAGAAGGGGTTAGCCCCTAGCAAAAATAAGCAGTTTTAGCCACAATACCATTTATTAGTTTTTTTTGTTGGCATGGGGTGAATGCCAGTGCATCCATCATCACACCAATCTGCCCTGTTCATTTATTTAGCTGTTCAAATCCCTCCTCTCCCCCCCCCCCCCCCCCCCAAGCATTAACCCAAACCCAGTTGAATTTGTGACTGCTTTGAAACTTTTTCCTTCAGCCAAATTGTCATTTCCAGGACTTTGCACCAAGGAACTTAGCCATCGTGTGCTGAGCTAGACCAGCCAGTGACTCTTAGCCCCATGTTCATGAATAGTTGTATATTTTAAAGCGTTGTTGAAATGAAGTGAAGTGTCCTCTGGCTTGCCAGGCTTGTGTCTTGGAGTTTCAGACTGACCTAAAAAGTGAACATATTCCATATATTTCAGAACATATTTCCATACATACAATAGGCAAGTAGATATGGGCACAGGCAAAAAACAGAGCAGAGTCAGCCCTTCTCTCGTGTGCCAGCTTTGACAGCCTTATGAGTAGCTATGATCTGGCAACACCTCGTCTCCTATCATGCTCACATGTGGGCTAGTCAGCTTTATGGCCTTTTTTTTTTTTGTACCACCAGAGTAGCACAAAGGGGCTATAGTGAGGTCAGAAAGATATTCAGGAAGATAATCTGCTCCCACATCTACTTCAAAGAAAGAAATGTCAGAGTTTTTAAAGGAGTCGTATTGGAGCACATGCTTTTTATATTGTTATGTTTAACATGGGACTCATGATATCGTATACCTCCTCTACTTCTGTTTACGGAATGTTAATCTCTCTTATGATTCTAAATTGGGAACTTCATAGGAAATTAAGCAATCTTCCTTCTTAAGTGACCTGAAACATATGCTTTTTTTATTAGATTTTGAATGTGGGCAAGAAATCCAGTACCGACTTGTTTCCCTATGCTTCCTATTCATCTGTACTCTCTGCCAGTAGTAGGTTTTTTATTAATATTTAGAAAGTTTGCCTCCAGCAGTACTAAAATGCGCATCAGAGAACAACAGTTGTTTACTGTGTTTGAACTGAAGAATCTCACCCAGGAGATCTCATTCACTTGAAGTTTACATTTCTCAATCTCGACTTACAAAAAGAGATCGATGAATAACAATTGTCATTTCAGAGTTGCACTTCTCCCATTAGTTATTTGGTTGTGTGCCTTGCCAGATGTACGCTTAATTGGATCAGACACTAAAAACCAGATTGCAGGTTTTTAATGACAGCAAGCTCGTACCTCTTTATAATAATAAAAAAAATGCTACAAACACCCAGCTGTAAAATGATAATGACACAAGAGCCTTCCCAACCCTCTCTCTCCACCAAAACTAGTTAAAGTTAATTTATCTACTTAAGACACTACATTATACTCAGAAGATAGCTGACAGGCTACCCTTGGGGAGATCCGAGTTTGGACATGACTCAAGATCCCTTTATCCCAAGCTGGCACAGGCTACGAATGTCACCTATAGTAAAGAGCAGTGAGAGTATTGAAGATGTCATTGAGTCTCCGTGGGAGTATCACATCTACATGTGCTGCTCTCAGTGCACCGTCAGGCAGCCAGTCTTAGCTGCTAGCTTCAGACACTTCTGGAACTGTGGGTGCAAGGATTTAAAAAAAAAACTACTTGGAAAGAAGTAGTGATCTTGTTAGATGGGGAATTGTTGGGAGGTTGGAAAGGATAATTCTCCCACAGCTGGCAATTGCAGTAATTCCACCACCATTCTAATTCTCAGCATTTTAGAGTGGAAAACGGATGTAGGACAGTATTTCTCCCTCTTGTGGATAGAGGACTGTTACCTCCAAAGTGTCTGCACAGATGATGGGGAAAGTAAATCTTTTGATTCTTTCTTTTTTCACCAGCTCCCTCCTTTGTTCCCTTCCCTCCCCCCTGCAAAAAAAAAAAAAGCTGAAAAGAAAATTAAAAACAAAGTTGTGGCCAGTGTTTTCAGATTCTGGTATCTGGCATTTCTATGGCCTCAAAATATTGTGCAAGAAGGGAAAGGAGACGAAAAGATGCTTAGGTTATGCACTTAGATTGATGCATGAGGCGGCAATCAGTTGGGGTTTCATTTCTTACAAGTACTCAAATACAGTAGGAATAATGTATAGACGTATTTCCATAATGTCTGTTTTAATAAATAAAATTCACTTAGCCAAAATGTTGATGCCTCCACAGATCTTGGCATCTGCTGTGCTCAAGAGAATAATTTGTGTTCAAGGAAACAGCAAATTAATAAAATGTTCAATATTTAGGATATTGTCTGGCTCTCCGTACACCCTTCCATTTATCACCATAATATCCATGGCTGACATGGCTCTGTTCCATAAAAGTATTGGCCACCAGAAATATAGACAAAGAAGGATGTTTCTGTACTCACTGAGAACACAAATCTCAATAGCTTATATATTAGTAATGTAGTACAAGATGAACCTCAGTGCACTGCATGTATTGTTTGTGTGAACTATGACTTGATACACAGGCAGTAAAAAGTCTCTGACCAAGATCAACTACACCATTGTCATGCATAAGCCTAAATCACATTTTAGAGATAAGCTGGTGTTTAAAATAAGATTCATGGTGGTTTGATGCATTCTTTTAATAAATTACTACTACAGTATTGTCAGACAGGTTAAGGTGTTCCTGAGTCTAAAGCAACAGTCTTCAGTTGTTGGTGTTTAATGTTTCATTGTTAGCATTTGGTGAGCTTGCTCAGGTCATTCATTAAACATCACTTCCACTCTGAATACGCCCATTGAAAAACCATAAATAGATCAAAACAGCACATTCTCTTTTTCCTCCTTTTACATTTTTATTTACTTAAATCTTTGATGGCTGAAGATGTATTGTTTTTCGGTAACTACATTTTACATTGCAAAGTCTCTAATTTCTGTGGTAAATATGAACAAGGTGAACCAGTGACCTGAACAACTAAAAACTAAAATTAGTAAAAGCATGTCTAGGGCATTAGCTTTTCTCCATCTTTACTTTTAGTGTTAGTGACAAAAGAAATATCTGCCTCATTCTTCATTCATTAATCATCCTCCTGCTTTGCCTTTATATATAGCTCAGACCCACTGTAATTCTTGCAGCTGGTATGAATCTCACATATTCTCCTGTATCCCAAAATAACTTTGGGGACAAAGTAAGAAGTTAATTGTTACTCAGTGATCCGTCTGTATTCCAGCAGTGCTGAGCTCCCAAAGCCAAAAGCTGGGAATGGATGACATGGATGGGATCACTTGATGATTCCCTGTTCTGTTCATTCTCTCTGCCACCCCTGGCATTGGCCACTATCGGAAGACAGGATACTGGGCTAGATGGACCTTTGGTCTGACCCAGTATGGCCATATTTATGTTAGGTCTTCTATCATGTACTAGTGGGCAGAGAGCTGAAGATAGTTCTCAATAGAACGCTCACATATTGTGACCATCATACAATGGCAATAACTAAGGTCAAAATTCACAACATCCTTCCTGGAAAGCTGGTTGGAACGAGCTGGGCACCCATACCCAAATGTTATGCACTTCAGCCCTAGGGCTCTGTTCCCAGTGGCAGAGTACTGTGCTCCAGTATGAACTGGATCATCTCTCACAATCATGATCAACATACAACTTCATTCCACCATGCGTATTATTTCAGGCACACTTCAATCTACTCCTCACATGGTTACCAGTGCTTTTCAGTATTTCTCCACTGTTCACCGAGAAGAAAGGGTAGAAACGCTCATCACAAAATTGCATGATATGCCACATTTGCCACTAAAGACTTGTTTAATCTACCACATGGTTATCTGCCCTCATAGGACCCATTATGGATAACTTTATTAGGAGAGGGATTTATTGTAAATGATGTGTG